>NW_027193996.1:0-208505 GCF_032444005.1 Ranitomeya imitator | reverse complement strand
AGGAGATACCTGAAAACATATCACACTTTTCATCATAGTGCTTTTACCAATGCAGAAAATGCATGGAGAAGTCATTTCGAATGACTGGTCCTCAGTGTTGTGAGAATGATGACTGGTTAAAATTTTTGGTGGTTTCTTGTTCAGTCCATAGGCCTACATCATGTGGCAAACCGGTGAGCATGTGGCTCTATTAGTATAGGAGATACCTGAAAACATATCACACTTTTCATCATAGTGCTTTTACCAATGCATAAAATGCATGGAGAAGTCATTTCGAATGACTGGTCCTCAGTGTTGTGAGAACGATGACTGGTTAAAATTTTTGGTGGTTTCTTGTTCAGTCCATAGGCCTACATCATGTGGCAAACCGGTGAGCATGTGGCTCTATTAGTATAGGAGATACCTGAAAACATATCACACTTTTCATCATAGTGCTTTTACCAATGCATAAAATGCATGGAGAAGTCATTTCGAATGACTGGTCCTCAGTGTTGTTAGAACGATGACTGGTTAAAATTTTTGGTGGTTTCTTGTTCAGTCCATAGGCCTACATCATGTGGTAAACCGGTGAGCATGTGGCTCTATTAGTATACGAGATACCTGAAAACATATCACACTTTTCATCATAGTGCTTTTACCAATGCATAAAATGCATGGAGAAGTCAATTCGAATGACTGGTCCTCAGTGTTGTGAGAACGATGACTGGTTAAAATTTTTGGTGGTTTCTTGTTCAGTCCATGGGCCTACATCATGTGGCAAACCAGTGAGCATGTGACTCTATTAGTATAGGAGATACCTGAAAACATATCACACTTTTCATCATAGTGCTTTTACCAATGCATAAAATGCATGGAGAAGTCATTTCGAATGACTGGTCCTCAGTGTTGTGAGAACGATGACTGGTTAAAATTTTTGGTGGTTTCTTGTTCAGTCCATGGGCCTACATCATGTGGCAAACCGGTGAGCATGTGGCTCTATTAGTATAGGAGATACCTGAAAACATATCACACTTTTCATCATAGTGCTTTTACCAATGCATAAAATGCATGGAGAAGTCATTTCGAATGACTGGTCCTCAGTGTTGTGAGAATGATGACTGGTTAAAATTTTTGGTGGTTTCTTGTTCAGTCCATAGGCCTACATCATGTGGCAAACCGGTGAGCATGTGGCTCTATTAGTATAGGAGATACCTGAAAACATATCACACTTTTCATCATAGTGCTTTTACCAATGCATAAAATGCATGGAGAAGTCATTTCGAATGACTGGTCCTCAGTGTTGTGAGAACGATGACTGGTTAAAATTTTTGGTCGTTTCATGTTCAGTCCATAGGCCTACATCATGTGGCAAACCGGTGAGCATGTGGCTCTATTAGTTTAGGAGATACCTGAAAACATATCACACTTTTCATCATAGTGCTTTTACCAATGCATAAAATGCATGGAGAAGTCATTTCGAATGACTGGTCCTCAGTGTTGTGAGAACGATGACTGGTTAAAATTTTTGGTGGTTTCTTGTTCAGTCCATAGGCCTACATCATGTGGCAAACCGGTGAGCATGTGGCTCTATTAGTATAGGAGATACCTGAAAACATATCACACTTTTCATCATAGTGCTTTTACCAATGCATAAAATGCATGGAGAAGTCATTTCGAATGACTGGTCCTCAGTGTTGTGAGAACGATGACTGGTTAAAATTTTTGGTGGTTTCTTGTTCAGTCCATAGGCCTACATCATGTGGCAAACCAGTGAGCATGTGGCTCTATTAGTATAGGAGATACCTGAAAACATATCACACTTTTCATCATAGTGCTTTTACCAATGCATAAAATGCATGGAGAAGTCATTTCGAATGACTGGTCCTCAGTGTTGTGAGAACGATGACTGGTTAAAATTTTTGGTGGTTTCTTGTTCAGTCCATAGGCCTACATCATGTGGCAAACCGGTGAGCATGTGGCTCTATTAGTATAGGAGATACCTGAAAACATATCACACTTTTCATCATAGTGCTTTTACCAATGCATAAAATGCATGGAGAAGTCATTTCGAATGACTGGTCCTCAGTGTTGTGAGAACGATGACTGGTTAAAATTTTTGGTGGTTTCTTGTTCAGTCCATGGGCCTACATCATGTGGCAAACCGGTGAGCATGTGGCTCTATTAGTATAGGAGATACCTGAAAACATATCACACTTTTCATCATAGTGCTTTTACCAATGCATAAAATGCATGGAGAAGTCATTTCGAATGACTGGTCCTCAGTGTTGTGAGAACGATGACTGGTTAAAATTTTTGGTGGTTTCTTGTTCAGTCCATAGGCCTACATCATGTGGCAAACCGGTGAGCATGTGGCTCTATTAGTATAGGAGATACCTGAAAACATATCACACTTTTCATCATAGTGCTTTTACCAATGCATAAAATGCATGGAGAAGTCATTTCGAATGACTGGTCCTCAGTGTTGTGAGAACGATGACTGGTTAAAATTTTTGGTGGTTTCTTGTTCAGTCCATAGGCCTACATCATGTGGCAAACTGGTGAGCATGTGGCTCTATTAGTATAGGAGATACCTGAAAACATATCACACTTTTCATCATAGTGCTTTTACCAATGCATAAAATGCATGGAGAAGTCATTTCGAATGACTGGTCCTCAGTGTTGTGAGAACGATGACTGGTTAAAATTTTTGGTGGTTTCTTGTTCAGTCCATATGCCTACATCATGTGGCAAACCGGTGAGCATGTGGCTCTATTAGTATAGGAGATACCTGAAAACATATCACACTTTTCATCGTAGTGCTTTTACCAATGCATAAAATGCATGGAGAAGTCATTTCGAATGACTGGTCCTCAGTGTTGTGAGAACGATGAGTGGTTAAAATTTTTGGTGGTTTCTTGTTCAGTCCATATGCCTACATCATGTGGCAAACCGGTGAGCATGTGGCTCTATTAGTATAGGAGATACCTGAAAACATATCACACTTTTCATCATAGTGCTTTTACCAATGCATAAAATGCATGGAGAAGTCATTTCGAATGACTGGTCCTCAGTGTTGTGAGAACGATGACTGGTTAAAATTTTTGGTGGTTTCTTGTTCAGTCCATAGGCCTACATCATGTGGCAAACCGGTGAGCATGTGGCTCTATTAGTATAGGAGATACCTGAAAACATATCACACTTTTCATCATAGTGCTTTTACCAATGCATAAAATGCATGGAGAAGTCATTTCGAATGACTGGTCCTCAGTGTTGTGAGAACGATGACTGGTTAAAATTTTTGGTGGTTTCTTGTTCAGTCCATAGGCCTACATCATGTGGCAAACCGGTGAGCATGTGGCTCTATTAGTATAGGAGATACCTGAAAACATATCACACTTTTCATCATAGTGCTTTTACCAATGCATAAAATGCATGGAGAAGTCATTTCGAATGACTGGTCCTCAGTGTTGTGAGAACGATGACTGGTTAAAATTTTTGGTGGTTTCTTGTTCAGTCCATAGGCCTACATCATGTGGCAAACCGGTGAGCATGTGGCTCTATTAGTATAGGAGATACCTGAAAACATATCACACTTTTCATCATAGTGCTTTTACCAATGCATTAAATGCATGGAGAAGTCATTTCGAATGACTGGTCCTCAGTGTTGTGAGAACGATGACTGGTTAAAATTTTTGGTGGTTTCTTGTTCAGTCCATAGGCCTACATCATGTGGCAAACCGGTGAGCATGTGGCTCTATTAGTATAGGAGATACCTGAAAACATATCACACTTTTCATCATAGTGCTTTTACCAATGCATAAAATGCATGGAGAAGTCATTTCGAATGACTGGTCCTCAGTGTTGTGAGAACGATGACTGGTTAAAATTTTTGGTGGTTTCTTGTTCAGTCCATAGGCCTACATCATGTGGCAAACCGGTGAGCATGTGGCTCTATTAGTATAGGAGATACCTGAAAACATATCACACTTTTCATCATAGTGCTTTTACCAATGCATAAAATGCATGGAGAAATCATTTCGAATGACTGGTCCTCAGTGTTGTGAGAACGATGACTGGTTAAAATTTTTGGTGGTTTCTTGTTCAGTCCATAGGCCTACATCATGTGGCAAACCGGTGAGCATGTGGCTCTATTAGTATAGGAGATACCTGAAAACATATCACACTTTTCATCATAGTGCTTTTACCAATGCATAAAATGCATGGAGAAGTCATTTCGAATGACTGGTCCTCAGTGTTGTGAGAACGATGACTGGTTAAAATTTTTGGTGGTTTCTTGTTCAGTCCATAGGCCTACATCATGTGGCAAACCGGTGAGCATGTGGCTCTATTAGTATAGGAGATACCTGAAAACATATCACACTTTTCATCATAGTGCTTTTACCAATGCATAAAATGCATGGAGAAGTCATTTCGAATGACTGGTCCTCAGTGTTGTGAGTACGATGACTGGTTAAAATTTTTGGTGGTTTCTTGTTCAGTCCATAGGCCTACATCATGTGGCAAACCGGTGAGCATGTGGCTCCATTAGTATAGGAGATACCTGAAAACATATCACACTTTTCATCATAGTGCTTTTACCAATGCATAAAATGCATGGAGAAGTCATTTCGAATGACTGGTCCTCAGTGTTGTGAGAACGATGACTGGTTAAAATTTTTGGTGGTTTCTTGTTCAGTCCATAGGCCTACATCATGTGGCAAACCGGTGAGCATGTGGCTCTATTAGTATAGGAGATACCTGAAAACATATCACACTTTTCATCATAGTGCTTTTACCAATGCATAAAATGCATGGAGAAGTCATTTCGAATGACTGGTCCTCAGTGTTGTGAGAACGATGACTGGTTAAAATTTTTGATGGTTTCTTGTTCAGTCCATAGGCCTACATCATGTGGCAAACCGGTGAGCATGTGGCTCTATTAGTATAGGAGATACCTGAAAACATATCACACTTTTCATCATAGTGCTTTTACCAATGCATAAAATGCATGGAGAAGTCATTTCGAATGACTGGTCCTCAGTGTTGTGAGAACGATGACTGGTTAAAATTTTTGGTGGTTTCTTGTTCAGTCCATAGGCCTACATCATGTGGCAAACCGGTGAGCATGTGGCTCTATTAGTATAGGAGATACCTGAAAACATATCACACTTTTCATCATAGTGCTTTTACCAATGCATAAAATGCATGGAGAAGTCATTTCGAATGACTGGTCCTCAGTGTTGTGAGAACGATGACTGGTTAAAATTTTTGGTGGTTTCTTGTTCAGTCCATAGGCCTACATCATGTGGCAAACCGGTGAGCATGTGGCTCTATTAGTATAGGAGATACCTGAAAACATATCACACTTTTCATCATAGTGCTTTTACCAATGCATAAAATGCATGGAGAAGTCATTTCGAATGACTGGTCCTCAGTGTTGTGAGAACGATGACTGGTTAAAATTTTTGGTGGTTTCTTGTTCAGTCCATAGGCCTACATCATGTGGCAAACCGGTGAGCATGTGGCTCTATTAGTATAGGAGATACCTGAAAACATATCACACTTTTCATCATAGTGCTTTTACCAATACATTAAATGCATGGAGAAGTCATTTCGAATGACTGGTCCTCAGTGTTGTGAGAACGATGACTGGTTAAAATTTTTGGTGGTTTCTTGTTCAGTCCATAGGCCTACATCATGTGGCAAACCGGTGAGCATGTGGCTCTATTAGTATAGGAGATACCTGAAAACATATCACACTTTTCATCATAGTGCTTTTACCAATGCATAAAATGCATGGAGAAGTCATTTCGAATGACTGGTCCTCAGTGTTGTGAGAACGATGACTGGTTAAAATTTTTGGTGGTTTCTTGTTCAGTCCATAGGCCTACATCATGTGGCAAACCGGTGAGCATGTGGCTCTATTAGTATAGGAGATACCTGAAAACATATCACACTTTTCATCATAGTGCTTTTACCAATGCATAAAATGCATGGAGAAATCATTTCGAATGACTGGTCCTCAGTGTTGTGAGAACGATGACTGGTTAAAATTTTTGGTGGTTTCTTGTTCAGTCCATAGGCCTACATCATGTGGCAAACCGGTGAGCATGTGGCTCTATTAGTATAGGAGATACCTGAAAACATATCACACTTTTCATCATAGTGCTTTTACCAATGCATAAAATGCATGGAGAAGTCATTTCGAATGACTGGTCCTCAGTGTTGTGAGAACGATGACTGGTTAAAATTTTTGGTGGTTTCTTGTTCAGTCCATAGGCCTACATCATGTGGCAAACCGGTGAGCATGTGGCTCTATTAGTATAGGAGATACCTGAAAACATATCACACTTTTCATCATAGTGCTTTTACCAATGCATAAAATGCATGGAGAAGTCATTTCGAATGACTGGTCCTCAGTGTTGTGAGTACGATGACTGGTTAAAATTTTTGGTGGTTTCTTGTTCAGTCCATAGGCCTACATCATGTGGCAAACCGGTGAGCATGTGGCTCCATTAGTATAGGAGATACCTGAAAACATATCACACTTTTCATCATAGTGCTTTTACCAATGCATAAAATGCATGGAGAAGTCATTTCGAATGACTGGTCCTCAGTGTTGTGAGAACGATGACTGGTTAAAATTTTTGGTGGTTTCTTGTTCAGTCCATAGGCCTACATCATGTGGCAAACCGGTGAGCATGTGGCTCTATTAGTATAGGAGATACCTGAAAACATATCACACTTTTCATCATAGTGCTTTTACCAATGCATAAAATGCATGGAGAAGTCATTTCGAATGACTAGTCCTCAGTGTTGTGAGAACGATGACTGGTTAAAATTTTTGGTGGTTTCTTGTTCAGTCCATAGGCCTACATCATGTGGCAAACCGGTGAGCATGTGGCTCTATTAGTATAGGAGATACCTGAAAGCATATCACACTTTTCATCATAGTGCTTTTATCAATGCATAAAATGCATGGAGAAGTCATTTCGAATGACTGGTCCTCAGTGTTGTGAGAACGATGACTGGTTAAAATTTTTGGTGGTTTCTTGTTCAGTCCATAGGCCTACATCATGTGGCAAACCGGTGAGCATGTGGCTCTATTAGTATAGGAGATACCTGAAAACATATCACACTTTTCATCATAGTGCTTTTACCAATGCATAAAATGCATGGAGAAGTCATTTCGAATGACTGGTCCTCAGTGTTGTGAGAACGATGACTGGTTAAAATTTTTGGTGGTTTCTTGTTCAGTCCATAGGCCTACATCATGTGGCAAACCGGTGAGCATGTGGTTCTATTAGTATAGGAGATACCTGAAAACATATCACACTTTTCATCATAGTGCTTTTACCAATGCATAAAATGCATGGAGAAGTCATTTCGAATGACTGGTCCTCAGTGTTGTGAGAACGATGACTGGTTAAAATTTTTGGTGGTTTCTTGTTCAGTCCATAGGCCTACATCATGTGGCAAACCGGTGAGCATGTGGCTCTATTAGTATAGGAGATACCTGAAAACATATCACACTTTTCATCATAGCGCTTTTACCAATGCATAAAATGCATGGAGAAGTCATTTCGAATGACTGGTCCTCAGTAACATAGTAACATAGTAACATAGTTAGTAAGGCCAAAAAAAGACATTTGTCCATCCAGTTCAGCCTATATTCCATCATAATAAATAAATACCCAGATCTACGTCCTTCTACAGAACCTAATAATTGTATGATACAATATTGTTCTGCTCCAGGAAGACATCCAGGCCTCTCTTGAACCCCTCGACTGAGTTCGCCATCACCACCTCCTCAGGCAAGCAATTCCAGATTCTCACTGCCCTAACAGTAAAGAATCCTCTTCTATGTTGGTGGAAAAACCTTCTCTCCTCCAGACGCAAAGAATGCCCCCTTGTGCCCGTCACCTTCCTTGGTCATTTCGAATGACTGGTCCTCAGTGTTGTGAGAACGATGACTGGTTAAAATTTTTGGTGGTTTCTTGTTCAGTCCATAGGCCTACATCATGTGGCAAACCGGTGAGCATGTGGCTCTATTAGTATAGGAGATACCTGAAAACATATCACACTTTTCATCATAGTGCTTTTACCAATGCATAAAATGCATGGAGAAGTCATTTCGAATGACTGGTCCTCAGTGTTGTGAGAACGATGACTGGTTAAAATTTTTGGTGGTTTCTTGTTCAGTCCATAGGCCTACATCATGTGGCAAACCGGTGAGCATGTGGCTCTATTAGTATAGGAGATACCTGAAAATATATCACACTTTTCATCATAGTGCTTTTACCAATGCATAAAATGCATGGAGAAGTCATTTCGAATGACTGGTCCTCAGTGTTGTGAGAACGATGACTGGTTAAAATTTTTGGTGGTTTCTTGTTCAGTCCATAGGCCTACATCATGTGGCAAACCGGTGAGCATGTGGCTCTATTAGTATAGGAGATACCTGAAAACATATCACACTTTTCATCATAGTGCTTTTACCAATGCATAAAATGCATGGAGAAGTCATTTCGAATGACTGGTCCTCAGTGTTGTGAGAACGATGACTGGTTAAAATTTTTGGTGGTTTCTTGTTCAGTCAATAGGCCTACATCATGTGGCAAACCGGTGAGCATGTGGCTCTATTAGTATAGGAGATACCTGAAAACATATCACACTTTTCATCATAGTGCTTTTACCAATGCATAAAATGCATGGAGAAGTCATTTCGAATGACTGGTCCTCAGTGTTGTGAGAACGATGACTGGTTAAAATTTTTGGTGGTTTCTTGTTCAGTCCATAGGCCTACATCATGTGGCAAACCGGTGAGCATGTGGCTCTATTAGTATAGGAGATACCTGAAAACATATCACACTTTTCATCATAGTGCTTTTACCAATGCATAAAATGCATGGAGAAATCATTTCGAATGACTGGTCCTCAGTGTTGTGAGAACGATGACTGGTTAAAATTTTTGGTGGTTTCTTGTTCAGTCCATAGGCCTACATCATGTGGCAAACCGGTGAGCATGTGGCTCTATTAGTATAGGAGATACCTGAAAACATATCACACTTTTCATCATAGTGCTTTTACCAATGCATAAAATGCATGGAGAAGTCATTTCGAATGACTGGTCCTCAGTGTTGTGAGAACGATGACTGGTTAAAATTTTTGGTGGTTTCTTGTTCAGTCCATAGGCCTACATCATGTGGCAAACCGGTGAGCATGTGGCTCTATTAGTATAGGAGATACCTGAAAACATATCACACTTTTCATCATAGTGCTTTTACCAATGCATAAAATGCATGGAGAAGTCATTTCGAATGACTGGTCCTCAGTAACATAGTAACATAGTAACATAGTTAGTAAGGCCGAAAAAAGACATTTGTCCATCCAGTTCAGCCTATATTCCATCATAATAAATAAATACCCAGATCTACGTCCTTCTACAGAACCTAATAATTGTATGATACAATATTGTTCTGCTCCAGGAAGACATCCAGGCCTCTCTTGAACCCCTCGACTGAGTTCGCCATCACCACCTCCTCAGGCAAGCAATTCCAGATTCTCACTGCCCTAACAGTAAAGAATCCTCTTCTATGTTGGTGGAAAAACCTTCTCTCCTCCAGACGCAAAGAATGCCCCCTTGTGCCCGTCACCTTCCTTGGTCATTTCGAATGACTGGTCCTCAGTGTTGTGAGAACGATGACTGGTTAAAATTTTTGGTGGTTTCTTGTTCAGTCCATAGGCCTACATCATGTGGCAAACCGGTGAGCATGTGGCTCTATTAGTATAGGAGATACCTGAAAACATATCACACTTTTCATCATAGTGCTTTTACCAATGCATAAAATGCATGGAGAAGTCATTTCGAATGACTGGTCCTCAGTGTTGTGAGAACGATGACTGGTTAAAATTTTTGGTGGTTTCTTGTTCAGTCCATAGGCCTACATCATGTGGCAAACCGGTGAGCATGTGGCTCTATTAGTATAGGAGATACCTGAAAATATATCACACTTTTCATCATAGTGCTTTTACCAATGCATAAAATGCATGGAGAAGTCATTTCGAATGACTGGTCCTCAGTGTTGTGAGAACGATGACTGGTTAAAATTTTTGGTGGTTTCTTGTTCAGTCCATAGGCCTACATCATGTGGCAAACCGGTGAGCATGTGGCTCTATTAGTATAGGAGATACCTGAAAACATATCACACTTTTCATCATAGTGCTTTTACCAATGCATAAAATGCATGGAGAAGTCATTTCGAATGACTGGTCCTCAGTGTTGTGAGAACGATGACTGGTTAAAATTTTTGGTGGTTTCTTGTTCAGTCCATAGGCCTACATCATGTGGCAAACCGGTGAGCATGTGGCTCTATTAGTATAGGAGATACCTGAAAACATATCACACTTTTCATCATAGTGCTTTTACCAATGCATAAAATGCATGGAGAAGTCATTTCGAATGACTGGTCCTCAGTGTTGTGAGAACGATGACTGGTTAAAATTTTTGGTGGTTTCTTGTTCAGTCCATAGGCCTACATCATGTGGCAAACCGGTGAGCATGTGGCTCTATTAGTATAGGAGATACCTGAAAACATATCACACTTTTCATCATAGTGCTTTTACCAATGCATAAAATGCATGGAGAAATCATTTCGAATGACTGGTCCTCAGTGTTGTGAGAACGATGACTGGTTAAAATTTTTGGTGGTTTCTTGTTCAGTCCATAGGCCTACATCATGTGGCAAACCGGTGAGCATGTGGCTCTATTAGTATAGGAGATACCTGAAAACATATCACACTTTTCATCATAGTGCTTTTACCAATGCATAAAATGCATGGAGAAGTCATTTCGAATGACTGGTCCTCAGTGTTGTGAGAACGATGACTGGTTAAAATTTTTGGTGGTTTCTTGTTCAGTCCATAGGCCTACATCATGTGGCAAACCGGTGAGCATGTGGCTCTATTAGTATAGGAGATACCTGAAAACATATCACACTTTTCATCATAGTGCTTTTACCAATGCATAAAATGCATGGAGAAGTCATTTCGAATGACTGGTCCTCAGTGTTGTGAGTACGATGACTGGTTAAAATTTTTGGTGGTTTCTTGTTCAGTCCATAGGCCTACATCATGTGGCAAACCGGTGAGCATGTGGCTCCATTAGTATAGGAGATACCTGAAAACATATCACACTTTTCATCATAGTGCTTTTACCAATGCATAAAATGCATGGAGAAGTCATTTCGAATGACTGGTCCTCAGTGTTGTGAGAACGTTGACTGGTTAAAATTTTTGGTGGTTTCTTGTTCAGTCCATAGGCCTACATCATGTGGCAAACCGGTGAGCATGTGGCTCTATTAGTATAGGAGATACCTGAAAACATATCACACTTTTCATCATAGTGCTTTTACCAATGCATAAAATGCATGGAGAAGTAATTCCGAATGACTAGTCCTCAGTGTTGTGAGAACGATGACTGGTTAAAATTTTTGGTGGTTTCTTGTTCAGTCCATAGGCCTACATCATGTGGCAAACCGGTGAGCATGTGGCTCTATTAGTATAGGAGATACCTGAAAGCATATCACACTTTTCATCATAGTGCTTTTACCAATGCATAAAATGCATGGAGAAGTCATTTCGAATGACTGGTCCTCAGTGTTGTGAGAACGATGACTGGTTAAAATTTTTGGTGGTTTCTTGTTCAGTCCATAGGCCTACATCATGTGGCAAACCGGTGAGCATGTGGCTCTATTAGTATAGGAGATACCTGAAAACATATCACACTTTTCATCATAGTGCTTTTACCAATGCATAAAATGCATGGAGAAGTCATTTCGAATGACTGGTCCTCAGTAACATAGTAACATAGTAACATAGTTAGTAAGGCCGAAAAAAGACATTTGTCCATCCAGTTCAGCCTATATTCCATCATAATAAATAAATACCCAGATCTACGTCCTTCTACAGAACCTAATAATTGTATGATACAATATTGTTCTGCTCCAGGAAGACATCCAGGCCTCTCTTGAACCCCTCGACTGAGTTCGCCATCACCACCTCCTCAGGCAAGCAATTCCAGAATCTCACTGCCCTAACAGTAAAGAATCCTCTTCTATGTTGGTGGAAAAACCTTCTCTCCTCCAGACGCAAAGAATGCCCCCTTGTGCCCGTCACCTTCCTTGGTCATTTCGAATGACTGGTCCTCAGTGTTGTGAGAACGATGACTGGTTAAAATTTTTGGTGGTTTCTTGTTCAGTCCATAGGCCTACATCATGTGGCAAACCGGTGAGCATGTGGCTCTATTAGTATAGGAGATACCTGAAAACATATCACACTTTTCATCATAGTGCTTTTACCAATGCATAAAATGCATGGAGAAGTCATTTCGAATGACTGGTCCTCAGTGTTGTGAGAACGATGACTGGTTAAAATTTTTGGTGGTTTCTTGTTCAGTCCATAGGCCTACATCATGTGGCAAACCGGTGAGCATGTGGCTCTATTAGTATAGGAGATACCTGAAAATATATCACACTTTTCATCATAGTGCTTTTACCAATGCATAAAATGCATGGAGAAGTCATTTCGAATGACTGGTCCTCAGTGTTGTGAGAACGATGACTGGTTAAAATTTTTGGTGGTTTCTTGTTCAGTCCATAGGCCTACATCATGTGGCAAACCGGTGAGCATGTGGCTCTATTAGTATAGGAGATACCTGAAAACATATCACACTTTTCATCATAGTGCTTTTACCAATGCATAAAATGCATGGAGAAGTCATTTCGAATGACTGGTCCTCAGTGTTGTGAGAACGATGACTGGTTAAAATTTTTGGTGGTTTCTTGTTCAGTCCATAGGCCTACATCATGTGGCAAACCGGTGAGCATGTGGCTCTATTAGTATAGGAGATACCTGAAAACATATCACACTTTTCATCATAGTGCTTTTACCAATGCATAAAATGCATGGAGAAGTCATTTCGAATGACTGGTCCTCAGTGTTGTGAGAACGATGACTGGTTAAAATTTTTGGTGGTTTCTTGTTCAGTCCATAGGCCTACATCATGTGGCAAACCGGTGAGCATGTGGCTCTATTAGTATAGGAGATACCTGAAAACATATCACACTTTTCATCATAGTGCTTTTACCAATGCATAAAATGCATGGAGAAATCATTTCGAATGACTGGTCCTCAGTGTTGTGAGAACGATGACTGGTTAAAATTTTTGGTGGTTTCTTGTTCAGTCCATAGGCCTACATCATGTGGCAAACCGGTGAGCATGTGGCTCTATTAGTATAGGAGATACCTGAAAACATATCACACTTTTCATCATAGTGCTTTTACCAATGCATAAAATGCATGGAGAAGTCATTTCGAATGACTGGTCCTCAGTGTTGTGAGAACGATGACTGGTTAAAATTTTTGGTGGTTTCTTGTTCAGTCCATAGGCCTACATCATGTGGCAAACCGGTGAGCATGTGGCTCTATTAGTATAGGAGATACCTGAAAACATATCACACTTTTCATCATAGTGCTTTTACCAATGCATAAAATGCATGGAGAAGTCATTTCGAATGACTGGTCCTCAGTAACATAGTAACATAGTAACATAGTTAGTAAGGCCGAAAAAAGACATTTGTCCATCCAGTTCAGCCTATATTCCATCATAATAAATAAATACCCAGATCTACGTCCTTCTACAGAACCTAATAATTGTATGATACAATATTGTTCTGCTCCAGGAAGACATCCAGGCCTCTCTTGAACCCCTCGACTGAGTTCGCCATCACCACCTCCTCAGGCAAGCAATTCCAGATTCTCACTGCCCTAACAGTAAAGAATCCTCTTCTATGTTGGTGGAAAAACCTTCTCTCCTCCAGACGCAAAGAATGCCCCCTTGTGCCCGTCACCTTCCTTGGTCATTTCGAATGACTGGTCCTCAGTGTTGTGAGAACGATGACTGGTTAAAATTTTTGGTGGTTTCTTGTTCAGTCCATAGGCCTACATCATGTGGCAAACCGGTGAGCATGTGGCTCTATTAGTATAGGAGATACCTGAAAACATATCACACTTTTCATCATAGTGCTTTTACCAATGCATAAAATGCATGGAGAAGTCATTTCGAATGACTGGTCCTCAGTGTTGTGAGAACGATGACTGGTTAAAATTTTTGGTGGTTTCTTGTTCAGTCCATAGGCCTACATCATGTGGCAAACCGGTGAGCATGTGGCTCTATTAGTATAGGAGATACCTGAAAATATATCACACTTTTCATCATAGTGCTTTTACCAATGCATAAAATGCATGGAGAAGTCATTTCGAATGACTGGTCCTCAGTGTTGTGAGAACGATGACTGGTTAAAATTTTTGGTGGTTTCTTGTTCAGTCCATAGGCCTACATCATGTGGCAAACCGGTGAGCATGTGGCTCTATTAGTATAGGAGATACCTGAAAACATATCACACTTTTCATCATAGTGCTTTTACCAATGCATAAAATGCATGGAGAAGTCATTTCGAATGACTGGTCCTCAGTGTTGTGAGAACGATGACTGGTTAAAATTTTTGGTGGTTTCTTGTTCAGTCCATAGGCCTACATCATGTGGCAAACCGGTGAGCATGTGGCTCTATTAGTATAGGAGATACCTGAAAACATATCACACTTTTCATCATAGTGCTTTTACCAATGCATAAAATGCATGGAGAAGTCATTTCGAATGACTGGTCCTCAGTGTTGTGAGAACGATGACTGGTTAAAATTTTTGGTGGTTTCTTGTTCAGTCCATAGGCCTACATCATGTGGCAAACCGGTGAGCATGTGGCTCTATTAGTATAGGAGATACCTGAAAACATATCACACTTTTCATCATAGTGCTTTTACCAATGCATAAAATGCATGGAGAAATCATTTCGAATGACTGGTCCTCAGTGTTGTGAGAACGATGACTGGTTAAAATTTTTGGTGGTTTCTTGTTCAGTCCATAGGCCTACATCATGTGGCAAACCGGTGAGCATGTGGCTCTATTAGTATAGGAGATACCTGAAAACATATCACACTTTTCATCATAGTGCTTTTACCAATGCATAAAATGCATGGAGAAGTCATTTCGAATGACTGGTCCTCAGTGTTGTGAGAACGATGACTGGTTAAAATTTTTGGTGGTTTCTTGTTCAGTCCATAGGCCTACATCATGTGGCAAACCGGTGAGCATGTGGCTCTATTAGTATAGGAGATACCTGAAAACATATCACACTTTTCATCATAGTGCTTTTACCAATGCATAAAATGCATGGAGAAGTCATTTCGAATGACTGGTCCTCAGTGTTGTGAGTACGATGACTGGTTAAAATTTTTGGTGGTTTCTTGTTAAGTCCATAGGCCTACATCATGTGGCAAACCGGTGAGCATGTGGCTCCATTAGTATAGGAGATACCTGAAAACATATCACACTTTTCATCATAGTGCTTTTACCAATGCATAAAATGCATGGAGAAGTCATTTCGAATGACTGGTCCTCAGTGTTGTGAGAACGATGACTGGTTAAAATTTTTGGTGGTTTCTTGTTCAGTCCATAGGCCTACATCATGTGGCAAACCGGTGAGCATGTGGCTCTATTAGTATAGGAGATACCTGAAAACATATCACACTTTTCATCATAGTGCTTTTACCAATGCATAAAATGCATGGAGAAGTAATTCCGAATGACTAGTCCTCAGTGTTGTGAGAACGATGACTGGTTAAAATTTTTGGTGGTTTCTTGTTCAGTCCATAGGCCTACATCATGTGGCAAACCGGTGAGCATGTGGCTCTATTAGTATAGGAGATACCTGAAAGCATATCACACTTTTCATCATAGTGCTTTTACCAATGCATAAAATGCATGGAGAAGTCATTTCGAATGACTGGTCCTCAGTGTTGTGAGAACGATGACTGGTTAAAATTTTTGGTGGTTTCTTGTTCAGTCCATAGGCCTACATCATGTGGCAAACCGGTGAGCATGTGGCTCTATTAGTATAGGAGATACCTGAAAACATATCACACTTTTCATCATAGTGCTTTTACCAATGCATAAAATGCATGGAGAAGTCATTTCGAATGACTGGTCCTCAGTAACATAGTAACATAGTAACATAGTTAGTAAGGCCGAAAAAAGACATTTGTCCATCCAGTTCAGCCTATATTCCATCATAATAAATAAATACCCAGATCTACGTCCTTCTACAGAACCTAATAATTGTATGATACAATATTGTTCTGCTCCAGGAAGACATCCAGGCCTCTCTTGAACCCCTCGACTGAGTTCACCATCACCACCTCCTCAGGCAAGCAATTCCAGATTCTCACTGCCCTAACAGTAAAGAATCCTCTTCTATGTTGGTGGAAAAACCTTCTCTCCTCCAGACGCAAAGAATGCCCCCTTGTGCCCGTCACCTTCCTTGGTCATTTCGAATGACTGGTCCTCAGTGTTGTGAGAACGATGACTGGTTAAAATTTTTGGTGGTTTCTTGTTCAGTCCATAGGCCTACATCATGTGGCAAACCGGTGAGCATGTGGCTCTATTAGTATAGGAGATACCTGAAAACATATCACACTTTTCATCATAGTGCTTTTACCAATGCATAAAATGCATGGAGAAGTCATTTCGAATGACTGGTCCTCAGTGTTGTGAGAACGATGACTGGTTAAAATTTTTGGTGGTTTCTTGTTCAGTCCATAGGCCTACATCATGTGGCAAACCGGTGAGCATGTGGCTCTATTAGTATAGGAGATACCTGAAAACATATCACACTTTTCATCATAGTGCTTTTACCAATGCATAAAATGCATGGAGAAGTCATTTCGAATGACTGGTCCTCAGTGTTGTGAGAACGATGACTGGTTAAAATTTTTGGTGGTTTCTTGTTCAGTCCATAGGCCTACATCATGTGGCAAACCGGTGAGCATGTGGCTCTATTAGTATAGGAGATACCTGAAAACATATCACACTTTTCATCATAGTGCTTTTACCAATGCATAAAATGCATGGAGAAGTCATTTCGAATGACTGGTCCTCAGTGTTGTGAGAACGATGACTGGTTAAAATTTTTGGTGGTTTCTTGTTCAGTCCATAGGCCTACATCATGTGGCAAACCGGTGAGCATGTGGCTCTATTAGTATAGGAGATACCTGAAAACATCACACTTTTCATCATAGTGCTTTTACCAATGCATAAAATGCATGGAGAAGTCATTTCGAATGACTGGTCCTCAGTGTTGTGAGAACGATGACTGGTTACAATTTTTGGTGGTTTCTTGTTCAGTCCATAGGCCTACATCATGTGGCAAACCGGTGAGCATGTGGCTCTATTAGTATAGGAGATACCTGAAAACATCACACTTTTCATCATAGTGCTTTTACCAATGCATAAAATGCATGGAGAAGTCATTTCGAATGACTGGTCCTCAGTGTTGTGAGAACGATGACTGGTTAAAATTTTTGGTGGTTTCTTGTTCAGTCCATAGGCCTACATCATGTGGCAAACCGGTGAGCATGTGGCTCTATTAGTATAGGAGATACCTGAAAACATATCACACTTTTCATCATAGTGCTTTTACCAATGCATAAAATGCATGGAGAAGTCATTTCGAATGACTGGTCCTCAGTGTTGTGAGTACAATGACTGGTTAAAATTTTTGGTGGTTTTTTGTTCAGTCCATAGGCCTACATCATGTGGCAAACCGGTGAGCATGTGGCTCCATTAGTATAGGAGATACCTGAAAACATATCACACTTTTCATCATAGTGCTTTTACCAATGCATAAAATGCATGGAGAAGTCATTTCGAATGACTGGTCCTCAGTGTTGTGAGAACGATGACTGGTTAAAATTTTTGGTGGTTTCTTGTTCAGTCCATAGGCCTACATCATGTGGCAAACCGGTGAGCATGTGGCTCTATTAGTAAAGGAGATACCTGAAAACATATCACACTTTTCATCATAGTGCTTTTAACAATGCATAAAATGCATGGAGAAGTCATTTCGAATGACTAGTCCTCAGTGTTGTGAGAACGATGACTGGTTAAAATTTTTGGTGGTTTCTTGTTCAGTCCATAGGCCTACATCATGTGGCAAACCGGTGAGCATGTGGCTCTATTAGTATAGGAGATACCTGAAAGCATATCACACTTTTCATCATAGTGCTTTTACCAATGCATAAAATGCATGGAGAAGTCATTTCGAATGACTGGTCCTCAGTGTTGTGAGAACGATGACTGGTTAAAATTTTTGGTGGTTTCTTGTTCAGTCCATAGGCCTACATCATGTGGCAAACTGGTGAGCATGTGGCTCTATTAGTATAGGAGATACCTGAAAACATATCACACTTTTCATCATAGTGCTTTTACCAATGCATAAAATGCATGGAGAAGTCATTTCGAATGACTGGTCCTCAGTGTTGTGAGAACGATGACTGGTTAAAATTTTTGGTGGTTTCTTGTTCAGTCCATAGGCCTACATCATGTGGCAAACCGGTGAGCATGTGGTTCTATTAGTATAGGAGATACCTGAAAACATATCACACTTTTCATCATAGTGCTTTTACCAATGCATAAAATGCATGGAGAAGTCATTTCGAATGACTGGTCCTCAGTGTTGTGAGAACGATGACTGGTTAAAATTTTTGGTGGTTTCTTGTTCAGTCCATGGGCCTACATCATGTGGCAAACCGGTGAGCATGTGGCTCTATTAGTATAGGAGATACCTGAAAACATATCACACTTTTCATCATAGTGCTTTTACCAATGCATAAAATGCATGGAGAAGTCATTTCGAATGACTGGTCCTCAGTGTTGTGAGAACGATGACTGGTTAAAATTTTTGGTGGTTTCTTGTTCAGTCCATAGGCCTACATCATGTGGCAAACCGGTGAGCATGTGGCTCTATTAGTATAGGAGATACCTGAAAACATATCACACTTTTCATCATAGTGCTTTTACCAATGCATAAAATGCATGGAGAAGTCATTTCGAATGACTGGTCCTCAGTGTTGTGAGAACGATGACTGGTTAAAATTTTTGGTGGTTTCTTGTTCAGTCCATAGGCCTACATCATGTGGCAAACCGGTGAGCATGTGGCTCTATTAGTATAGGAGATACCTGAAAACATCACACTTTTCATCATAGTGCTTTTACCAATGCATAAAATGCATGGAGAAGTCATTTCGAATGACTGGTCCTCAGTGTTGTGAGAACGATGACTGGTTAAAATTTTTGGTGGTTTCTTGTTCAGTCCATAGGCCTACATCATGTGGCAAACCGGTGAGCATGTGGCTCTATTAGTATAGGAGATACCTGAAAACATATCACACTTTTCATCATAGTGCTTTTACCAATGCATAAAATGCATGGAGAAGTCATTTCGAATGACTGGTCCTCAGTGTTGTGAGAACGATGACTGGTTAAAATTTTTGGTGGTTTCTTGTTCAGTCCATAGGCCTACATCATGTGGCAAACCGGTGAGCATGTGGCTCTATTAGTATAGGAGATACCTGAAAACATATCACACTTTTCATCATAGTGCTTTTACCAATGCATAAAATGCATGGAGAAGTCATTTCGAATGACTGGTCCTCAGTGTTGTGAGAACGATGACTGGTTAAAATTTTTGGTGGTTTCTTGTTCAGTCCATAGGCCTACATCATGTGGCAAACCGGTGAGCATGTGGCTCTATTAGTATAGGAGATACCTGAAAACATATCACACTTTTCATCATAGTGCTTTTACCAATGCATAAAATGCATGGAGAAGTCATTTCGAATGACTGGTCCTCAGTGTTGTGAGAACGATGACTGGTTAAAATTTTTGGTGGTTTCTTGTTCAGTCCATATGCCTACATCATGTGGCAAACCGGTGAGCATGTGGCTCTATTAGTATAGGAGATACCTGAAAACATATCACACTTTTCATCATAGTGCTTTTACCAATGCATAAAATGCATGGAGAAGTCATTTCGAATGACTGGTCCTCAGTGTTGTGAGAACGATGACTGGTTAAAATTTTTGGTGGTTTCTTGTTCAGTCCATATGCCTACATCATGTGGCAAACCGGTGAGCATGTGGCTCTATTAGTATAGGAGATACCTGAAAACATATCACACTTTTCATCATAGTGCTTTTACCAATGCTGAAAATGCATGGAGAAGTCATTTCGAATGACTGGTCCTCAGTGTTGTGAGAACGATGACTGGTTAAAATTTTTGGTGGTTTCTTGTTCAGTCCATAGGCCTACATCATGTGGCAAACCGGTGAGCATGTGGCTCTATTAGTATAGGAGATACCTGAAAACATATCACACTTTTCATCATAGTGCTTTTACCAATGCAGAAAATGCATGGAGAAGTCATTTCGAATGACTGGTCCTCAGTGTTGTGAGAACGATGACTGGTTAAAATTTTTGGTGGTTTCTTGTTCAGTCCATAGGCCTACATCATGTGGCAAACCGGTGAGCATGTGGCTCTATTAGTATAGGAGATACCTGAATACATATCACACTTTTCATCATAGTGCTTTTACCAATGCATAAAATGCATGGAGAAGTCATTTCGAATGACTGGTCCTCAGTGTTGTGAGAACGATGACTGGTTAAAATTTTTGGTGGTTTCTTGTTCAGTCCATAGGCCTACATCATGTGGCAAACCGGTGAGCATGTGGCTCTATTAGTATAGGAGATACCTGAAAACATATCACACTTTTCATCATAGTGCTTTTACCAATGCATAAAATGCATGGAGAAGTCATTTCGAATGACTGGTCCTCAGTGTTGTGAGAACGATGACTGGCTAAAATTTTGGTGGTTTCTTGTTCAGTCCATGGGCCTACATCATGTGGCAAACCGGTGAGCATGTGACTCTATTAGTATAGGAGATACCTGAAAACATATCACACTTTTCATCATAGTGCTTTTACCAATGCATAAAATGCATGGAGAAGTCATTTCGAATGACTGGTCCTCAGTGTTGTGAGAACGATGACTGGTTAAAATTTTTGGTGGTTTCTTGTTCAGTCCATGGGCCTACATCATGTGGCAAACCGGTGAGCATGTGGCTCTATTAGTATAGGAGATACCTGAAAACATATCACACTTTTCATCATAGTGCTTTTACCAATGCATAAAATGCATGGAGAAGTCATTTCGAATGACTGGTCCTCAGTGTTGTGAGAACGATGACTGGTTAAAATTTTTGGTGGTTTCTTGTTCAGTCCATAGGCCTACATCATGTGGCAAACCGGTGAGCATGTGGCTCTATTAGTATAGGAGATACCTGAAAACATATCACACTTTTCATCATAGTGCTTTTACCAATGCAGAAAATGCATGGAGAAGTCATTTCGAATGACTGGTCCTCAGTGTTGTGAGAACGATGACTGGTTAAAATTTTTGGTGGTTTCTTGTTCAGTCCATAGGCCTACATCATGTGGCAAACCGGTGAGCATGTGGCTCTATTAGTATAGGAGATACCTGAAAACATATCACACTTTTCATCATAGTACTTTTACCAATGCATAAAATGCATGGAGAAGTCATTTCGAATGACTGGTCCTCAGTGTTGTGAGAACGATGACTGGTTAAAATTTTTGGTGGTTTCTTGTTCAGTCCATAGGCCTACATCATGTGGCAAACCGGTGAGCATGTGGCTCTATTAGTATAGGAGATACCTGAAAACATATCACACTTTTCATCATAGTGCTTTTACCAATGCATAAAATGCATGGAGAAGTCATTTCGAATGACTGGTCCTCAGTGTTGTGAGAACGATGACTGGTTAAAATTTTTGGTGGTTTCTTGTTCAGTCCATATGCCTACATCATGTGGCAAACCGGTGAGCATGTGGCTCTATTAGTATAGGAGATACCTGAAAACATATCACACTTTTCATCATAGTGCTTTTACCAATGCATAAAATGCATGGAGAAGTCATTTCGAATGACTGGTCCTCAGTGTTGTGAGAACGATGACTGGTTAAAATTTTTGGTGGTTTCTTGTTCAGTCCATATGCCTACATCATGTGGCAAACCGGTGAGCATGTGGCTCTATTAGTATAGGAGATACCTGAAAACATATCACACTTTTCATCATAGTGCTTTTACCAATGCATAAAATGCATGGAGAAGTCATTTCGAATGACTGGTCCTCAGTGTTGTGAGAACGATGACTGGTTAAAATTTTTGGTGGTTTCTTGTTCAGTCCATAGGCCTACATCATGTGGCAAACCGGTGAGCATGTGGCTCTATTAGTATAGGAGATACCTGAAAACATATCACACTTTTCATCATAGTGCTTTTACCAATGCAGAAAATGCATGGAGAAGTCATTTCGAATGACTGGTCCTCAGTGTTGTGAGAACGATGACTGGTTAAAATTTTTGGTGGTTTCTTGTTCAGTCCATAGGCCTACATCATGTGGCAAACCGGTGAGCATGTGGCTCTATTAGTATAGGAGATACCTGAAAACATATCACACTTTTCATCATAGTGCTTTTACCAATGCATAAAATGCATGGAGAAGTCATTTCGAATGACTGGTCCTCAGTGTTGTGAGAACGATGACTGGTTAAAATTTTTGGTGGTTTCTTGTTCAGTCCATAGGCCTACATCATGTGGCAAACCGGTGAGCATGTGGCTCTATTAGTATAGGAGATACCTGAAAACATATCACACTTTTCATCATAGTGCTTTTACCAATGCATAAAATGCATGGAGAAGTCATTTCGAATGACTGGTCCTCAGTGTTGTGAGAACGATGACTGGCTAAAATTTTGGTGGTTTCTTGTTCAGTCCATAGGCCTACATCATGTGGCAAACCGGTGAGCATGTGGCTCTATTAGTATAGGAGATACCTGAAAACATATCACACTTTTCATCATAGTGCTTTTACCAATGCATAAAATGCATGGAGAAGTCAATTCGAATGACTGGTCCTCAGTGTTGTGAGAACGATGACTGGTTAAAATTTTTGGTGGTTTCTTGTTCAGTCCATGGGCCTACATCATGTGGCAAACCGGTGAGCATGTGACTCTATTAGTATAGGAGATACCTGAAAACATATCACACTTTTCATCATAGTGCTTTTACCAATGCATAAAATGCATGGAGAAGTCATTTCGAATGACTGGTCCTCAGTGTTGTGAGAACGATGACTGGTTAAAATTTTTGGTGGTTTCTTGTTCAGTCCATGGGCCTACATCATGTGGCAAAACGGTGAGCATGTGGCTCTATTAGTATAGGAGATACCTGAAAACATATCACACTTTTCATCATAGTGCTTTTACCAATGCATAAAATGCATGGAGAAGTCATTTCGAATGACTGGTCCTCAGTGTTGTGAGAACGATGACTGGTTAAAATTTTTGGTGGTTTCTTGTTCAGTCCATAGGCCTACATCATGTGGCAAACCGGTGAGCATGTGGCTCTATTAGTATAGGAGATACCTGAAAACATATCACACTTTTCATCATAGTGCTTTTACCAATGCATAAAATGCATGGAGAAGTCATTTCGAATGACTGGTCCTCAGTGTTGTGAGAACGATGACTGGTTAAAATTTTGGTGGTTTCTTGTTCAGTCCATAGGCCTACATCATGTGGCAAACCGGTGAGCATGTGGCTCTATTAGTATAGGAGATACCTGAAAACATATCACACTTTTCATCATAGTGCTTTTACCAATGCATAAAATGCATGGAGAAGTCAATTCGAATGACTGGTCCTCAGTGTTGTGAGAACGATGACTGGTTAAAATTTTTGGTGGTTTCTTGTTCAGTCCATGGGCCTACATCATGTGGCAAACCGGTGAGCATGTGACTCTATTAGTATAGGAGATACCTGAAAACATATCACACTTTTCATCATAGTGCTTTTACCAATGCATAAAATGCATGGAGAAGTCATTTCGAATGACTGGTCCTCAGTGTTGTGAGAACGATGACTGGTTAAAATTTTTGGTGGTTTCTTGTTCAGTCCATGGGCCTACATCATGTGGCAAACCGGTGAGCATGTGGCTCTATTAGTATAGGAGATACCTGAAAACATATCACACTTTTCATCATAGTGCTTTTACCAATGCATAAAATGCATGGAGAAGTCATTTCGAATGACTGGTCCTCAGTGTTGTGAGAACGATGACTGGTTAAAATTTTTGGTGGTTTCTTGTTCAGTCCATAGGCCTACATCATGTGGCAAACCGGTGAGCATGTGGCTCTATTAGTATAGGAGATACCTGAAAACATATCACACTTTTCATCATAGTGCTTTTACCAATGCATAAAATGCATGGAGAAGTCATTTCGAATGACTGGTCCTCAGTGTTGTGAGAACGATGACTGGTTAAAATTTTTGGTGGTTTCTTGTTCAGTCCATAGGCCTACATCATGTGGCAAACAGGTGAGCATGTGGCTCTATTAGTATAGGAGATACCTGAAAACATATCACACTTTTCATCATAGAGCTTTTACCAATGCATAAAATGCATGGAGAAGTCATTTCGAATGACTGGTCCTCAGTGTTGTGAGAACGATGACTGGTTAAAATTTTTGGTGGTTTCTTGTTCAGTCCATAGGCCTACATCATGTGGCAAACAGGTGAGCATGTGGCTCTATTAGTATAGGAGATACCTGAAAACATATCACACTTTTCATCATAGTGCTTTTACCAATGCATAAAATGCATGGAGAAGTCATTTCGAATGACTGGTCCTCAGTGTTGTGAGAACGATGACTGGTTAAAATTTTTGGTGGTTTCTTGTTCAGTCCATAGGCCTACATCATGTGGCAAACCGGTGAGCATGTGGCTCTATTAGTATAGGAGATACCTGAAAACATATCACACTTTTCATCATAGTGCTTTTACCAATGCATAAAATGCATGGAGAAGTCATTTCGAATGACTGGTCCTCAGTGTTGTGAGAACGATGACTGGTTAAAATTTTTGGTGGTTTCTTGTTCAGTCCATAGGTCTACATCATGTGGCAAACCGGTGAGCATGTGGCTCTATTAGTATAGGAGATACCTGAAAACATATCACACTTTTCATCATAGTGCTTTTACCAATGCATAAAATGCATGGAGAAGTCATTTCGAATGACTGGTCCTCAGTGTTGTGAGAACGATGACTGGTTAAAATTTTTGGTGGTTTCTTGTTCAGTCCATAGGCCTACATCATGTGGCAAACCGGTGAGCATGTGGCTCTATTAGTATAGGAGATACCTGAAAACATATCACACTTTTCATCATAGTGCTTTTACCAATGCATAAAATGCATGGAGAAGTCATTTCGAATGACTGGTCCTCAGTGTTGTGAGAACGATGACTGGTTAAAATTTTTGGTGGTTTCTTGTTCAGTCCATAGGCCTACATCATGTGGCAAACCGGTGAGCATGTGGCTCTATTAGTATAGGAGATACCTGAAAACATATCACACTTTTCATCATAGTGCTTTTACCAATGCATAAAATGCATGGAGAAGTCATTTCGAATGACTGGTCCTCAGTGTTGTGAGAATGATGACTGGTTAAAATTTTTGGTGGTTTCTTGTTCAGTACATAGGCCTACATCATGTGGCAAACCGGTGAGCATGTGGCTCTATTAGTATAGGAGATACCTGAAAACATATCACACTTTTCATCATAGTGCTTTTACCAATGCATAAAATGCATGGAGAAGTCATTTCGAATGACTGGTCCTCAGTGTTGTGAGAACGATGACTGGTTAAAATTTTTGGTGGTTTCTTGTTCAGTCCATGGGCCTACATCATGTGGCAAACCGGTGAGCATGTGGCTCTATTAGTATAGGAGATACCTGAAAACATATCACACTTTTCATCATAGTGCTTTTACCAATGCATAAAATGCATGGAGAAGTCATTTCGAATGACTGGTCCTCAGTGTTGTGAGAACGATGAATGGTTAAAATTTTTGGTGGTTTCTTGTTCAGTCCATAGGCCTACATCATGTGGCAAACCGGTGAGCATGTGGCTCTATTAGTATAGGAGATACCTGAAAACATATCACACTTTTCATCATAGTGCTTTTACCAATGCATAAAATGCATGGAGAAGTCATTTCGAATGACTGGTCCTCAGTGTTGTGAGAACGATGACTGGTTAAAATTTTTGGTGATTTCTTGTTCAGTCCATAGGCCTATATCATGTGGCAAACCGGTGAGCATGTGGCTCTATTAGTATAGGAGATACCTGAAAACATATCACATTTTTCATCATAGTGCTTTTACCAATGCATAAAATGCATGGAGAAGTCATTTCGAATGACTGGTCCTCAGTGTTGTGAGAACGATGACTGGTTAACATTTTTGGTGGTTTCTTGTTCAGTCCATAGGCCTACATCATGTGGCAAACCGGTGAGCATGTGGCTCTATTAGTATAGGAGATACCTGAAAACATATCATACTTTTCATCATAGTGCTTTTACCAATGCATAAAATGCATGGAGAAGTCATTTCGAATGACTGGTCCTCAGTGTTGTGAGAACGATGACTGGTTAAAATTTTTGGTGGTTTCTTGTTCAGTCCATAGGCCTACATCATGTGGCAAACCGGTGAGCATGTGGCTCTATTAGTATAGGAGATACCTGAAAACATATCACACTTTTCATCATAGTGCTTTTACCAACGCATAAAATGCATGGAGAAGTCATTTCGAATGACTGGTCCTCAGTGTTGTGAGAACGATGACTGGTTAAAATTTTTGGTGGTTTCTTGTTCAGTCCATGGGCCTACATCATGTGGCAAACCGGTGAGCATGTGGCTCTATTAGTATAGGAGATACCTGAAAACATATCACACTTTTCATCATAGTGCTTTTACCAATGCATAAAATGCATGGAGAAGTCATTTCGAATGACTGGTCCTCAGTGTTGTGAGAACGATGACTGGTTAAAATTTTTGGTGGTTTCTTGTTCAGTCCATAGGCCTACATCATGTGGCAAACCGGTGAGCATGTGGCTCTATTAGTATAGGAGATACCTGAAAACATATCACACTTTTCATCATAGTGCTTTTACCAATGCATAAAATGCATGGAGAAGTCATTTCGAATGACTGGTCCTCAGTGTTGTGAGAACGATGACTGGTTAAAATTTTTGGTGGTTTCTTGTTCAGTCCATAGGCCTACATCATGTGGCAAACCGGTGAGCATGTGGCTCTATTAGTATAGGAGATACCTGAAAACATATCACACTTTTCATCATAGTGCTTTTACCAATGCAGAAAATGCATGGAGAAGTCATTTCGAATGACTGGTCCTCAGTGTTGTGAGAACGATGACTGGTTAAAATTTTTGGTGGTTTCTTGTTCAGTCCATAGGCCTACATCATGTGGCAAACCGGTGAGCATGTGGCTCTATTAGTATAGGAGATACCTGAAAACATATCACACTTTTCATCATAGTGCTTTTACCAATGCATAAAATGCATGGAGAAGTCATTTCGAATGACTGGTCCTCAGTGTTGTGAGAACGATGACTGGTTAAAATTTTTGGTGGTTTCTTGTTCAGTCCATAGGCCTACATCATGTGGCAAACCGGTGAGCATGTGGCTCTATTAGTATAGGAGATACCTGAAAACATATCACACTTTTCATCATAGTGCTTTTACCAATGCATAAAATGCATGGAGAAGTCATTTCGAATGACTGGTCCTCAGTGTTGTGAGAACGATGACTGGTTAAAATTTTTGGTGGTTTCTTGTTCAGTCCATAGGCCTACATCATGTGGCAAACCGGTGAGCATGTGGCTCTATTAGTATAGGAGATACCTGAAAACATATCACACTTTTCATCATAGTGCTTTTACCAATGCAGAAAATGCATGGAGAAGTCATTTCGAATGACTGGTCCTCAGTGTTGTGAGAACGATGACTGGTTAAAATTTTTGGTGGTTTCTTGTTCAGTCCATAGGCCTACATCATGTGGCAAACCAGTGAGCATGTGGCTCTATTAGTATAGGAGATACCTGAAAACATATCACACTTTTCATCATAGTGCTTTTACCAATGCATAAAATGCATGGAGAAGTCATTTCGAATGACTGGTCCTCAGTGTTGTGAGAACGATGACTGGTTAAAATTTTTGGTGGTTTCTTGTTCAGTCCATAGGCCTACATCATGTGGCAAACCGGTGAGCATGTGGCTCTATTAGTATAGGAGATACCTGAAAACATATCACACTTTTCATCATAGTGCTTTTACCAATGCATAAAATGCATGGAGAAGTCATTTCGAATGACTGGTCCTCAGTGTTGTGAGAACGATGACTGGTTAACATTTTTGGTGGTTTCTTGTTCAGTCCATAGGCCTACATCATGTGGCAAACCGGTGAGCATGTGGCTCTATTAGTATAGGAGATACCTGAAAACATATCACACTTTTCATCATAGTGCTTTTACCAATGCATAAAATGCATGGAGAAGTCATTTCGAATGACTGGTCCTCAGTGTTGTGAGAACGATGACTGGTTAAAATTTTTGGTGGTTTCTTGTTCAGTCCATAGGCCTACATCATGTGGCAAACCGGTGAGCATGTGGCTCAATTAGTATAGGAGATACCTGAAAACATATCACACTTTTCATCATAGTGCTTTTACCAATGCATAAAATGCATGGAGAAGTCATTTCGAATGACTGGTCCTCAGTGTTGTGAGAACGATGACTGGTTAAAATTTTTGGTGGTTTCTTGTTCAGTCCATAGGTCTACATCATGTGGCAAACCAGTGAGCATGTGGCTCTATTAGTATAGGAGATACCTGAAAACATATCACACTTTTCATCATAGTGCTTTTACCAATGCATAAAATGCATGGAGAAGTCATTTCGAATGACTGGTCCTCAGTGTTGTGAGAACGATGACTGGTTAAAATTTTTGGTGGTTTCTTGTTCAGTCCATAGGCCTACATCATGTGGCAAACCGGTGAGCATGTGGCTCTATTAGTATAGGAGATACCTGAAAACATATCACACTTTTCATCATAGTGCTTTTACCAATGCATAAAATGCATGGAGAAGTCATTTCGAATGACTGGTCCTCAGTGTTGTGAGAACGATGACTGGTTAAAATTTTTGGTGGTTTCTTGTTCAGTTCATAGGCCTACATCATGTGGCAAACCGGTGAGCATGTGGCTCTATTAGTATAGGAGATACCTGAAAACATATCACACTTTTCATCATAGTGCTTTTACCAATGCATAAAATGCATGGAGAAGTCATTTCGAATGACTGGTCGTCAGTGTTGTGAGAACGATGACTGGTTAACATTTTTGGTGGTTTCTTGTTCAGTCCATAGGCCTACATCATGTGGCAAACCGGTGAGCATGTGGCTCTATTAGTATAGGAGATACCTGAAAACATATCACACTTTTCATCATAGTGCTTTTACCAATGCATAAAATGCATGGAGAAGTCATTTCGAATGACTGGTCCTCAGTGTTGTGAGAACGATGACTGGTTAAAATTTTTGGTGGTTTCTTGTTCAGTCCATAGGCCTACATCATGTGGCAAACCGGTGAGCATGTGGCTCTATTAGTATAGGAGATACCTGAAAACATATCACACTTTTCATCATAGTGCTTTTACCAATGCATAAAATGCATGGAGAAGTCATTTCGAATGACTGGTCCTCAGTGTTGTGAGAACGATGACTGGTTAAAATTTTTGGTGGTTTCTTGTTCAGTCCATAGGCCTACATCATGTGGCAAACCGGTGAGCATGTGGCTCTATTAGTATAGGAGATACCTGAAAACATATCACACTTTTCATCATAGTGCTTTTACCAATGCAGAAAATGCATGGAGAAGTCATTTCGAATGACTGGTCCTCAGTGTTGTGAGAACGATGACTGGTTAAAATTTTTGGTGGTTTCTTGTTCAGTCCATAGGCCTACATCATGTGGCAAACCGGTGAGCATGTGGCTCTATTAGTATAGGAGATACCTGAAAACATATCACACTTTTCATCATAGTGCTTTTACCAATGCATAAAATGCATGGAGAAGTCATTTCGAATGACTGGTCCTCAGTGTTGTGAGAACGATGACTGGTTAAAATTTTTGGTGGTTTCTTGTTCAGTCCATAGGCCTACATCATGTGGCAAACCGGTGAGCATGTGGCTCTATTAGTATAGGAGATACCTGAAAACATATCACACTTTTCATCATAGTGCTTTTACCAATGCATAAAATGCATGGAGAAGTCATTTCGAATGACTGGTCCTCAGTGTTGTGAGAACGATGACTGGTTAAAATTTTTGGTGGTTTCTTGTTCAGTCCATAGGCCTACATCATGTGGCAAACCGGTGAGCATGTGGCTCTATTAGTATAGGAGATACCTGAAAACATATCACACTTTTCATCATAGTGCTTTTACCAATGCAGAAAATGCATGGAGAAGTCATTTCGAATGACTGGTCCTCAGTGTTGTGAGAACGATGACTGGTTAAAATTTTTGGTGGTTTCTTGTTCAGTCCATAGGCCTACATCATGTGGCAAACCGGTGAGCATGTGGCTCTATTAGTATAGGAGATACCTGAAAACATATCACACTTTTCATCATAGTGCTTTTACCAATGCATAAAATGCATGGAGAAGTCATTTCGAATGACTGGTCCTCAGTGTTGTGAGAACGATGACTGGTTAAAATTTTTGGTGGTTTCTTGTTCAGTCCATAGGCCTACATCATGTGGCAAACCGGTGAGCATGTGGCTCTATTAGTATAGGAGATACCTGAAAACATATCACACTTTTCATCATAGTGCTTTTACCAATGCATAAAATGCATGGAGAAGTCATTTCGAATGACTGGTCCTCAGTGTTGTGAGAACGATGACTGGTTAACATTTTTGGTGGTTTCTTGTTCAGTCCATAGGCCTACATCATGTGGCAAACCGGTGAGCATGTGGCTCTATTAGTATAGGAGATACCTGAAAACATATCACACTTTTCATCATAGTGCTTTTACCAATGCATAAAATGCATGGAGAAGTCATTTCGAATGACTGGTCCTCAGTGTTGTGAGAACGATGACTGGTTAAAATTTTTGGTGGTTTCTTGTTCAGTCCATAGGCCTACATCATGTGGCAAACCGGTGAGCATGTGGCTCTATTAGTATAGGAGATACCTGAAAACATATCACACTTTTCATCATAGTGCTTTTACCAATGCATAAAATGCATGGAGAAGTCATTTCGAATGACTGGTCCTCAGTGTTGTGAGAACGATGACTGGTTAAAATTTTTGGTGGTTTCTTGTTCAGTCCATAGGCCTACATCATGTGGCAAACCAGTGAGCATGTGGCTCTATTAGTATAGGAGATACCTGAAAACATATCACACTTTTCATCATAGTGCTTTTACCAATGCATAAAATGCATGGAGAAGTCATTTCGAATGACTGGTCCTCAGTGTTGTGAGAACGATGACTGGTTAAAATTTTTGGTGGTTTCTTGTTCAGTCCATAGGCCTACATCATGTGGCAAACCGGTGAGCATGTGGCTCTATTAGTATAGGAGATACCTGAAAACATATCACACTTTTCATCATAGTGCTTTTACCAATGCATAAAATGCATGGAGAAGTCATTTCGAATGACTGGTCCTCAGTGTTGTGAGAACGATGACTGGTTAAAATTTTTGGTGGTTTCTTGTTCAGTCCATAGGCCTACATCATGTGGCAAACCGGTAAGCATGTGGCTCTATTAGTATAGGAGATACCTGAAAACATATCACACTTTTCATCATAGTGCTTTTACCAATGCATAAAATGCATGGAGAAGTCATTTCGAATGACTGGTCCTCAGTGTTGTGAGAACGATGACTGGTTAAAATTTTTGGTGGTTTCTTGTTCAGTCCATGGGCCTACATCATGTGGCAAACCGGTGAGCATGTGGCTCTATTAGTATAGGAGATACCTGAAAACATATCACACTTTTCATCATAGTGCTTTTACCAATGCATAAAATGCATGGAGAAGTCATTTCGAATGACTGGTCCTCAGTGTTGTGAGAACGATGACTGGTTAAAATTTTTGGTCGTTTCTTGTTCAGTCCATAGGCCTACATCATGTGGCAAACCGGTGAGCATGTGGCTCTATTAGTTTAGGAGATACCTGAAAACATATCACACTTTTCATCATAGTGCTTTTACCAATGCATAAAATGCATGGAGAAGTCATTTCGAATGACTGGTCCTCAGTGTTGTGAGAACGATGACTGGTTAAAATTTTTGGTGGTTTCTTGTTCAGTCCATAGGCCTACATCATGTGGCAAACCAGTGAGCATGTGGCTCTATTAGTATAGGAGATACCTGAAAACATATCACACTTTTCATCATAGTGCTTTTACCAATGCATAAAATGCATGGAGAAGTCATTTCGAATGACTGGTCCTCAGTGTTGTGAGAACGATGACTGGTTAAAATTTTTGGTGGTTTCTTGTTCAGTCCATAGGCCTACATCATGTGGCAAACCAGTGAGCATGTGGCTCTATTAGTATAGGAGATACCTGAAAACATATCACACTTTTCATCATAGTGCTTTTACCAATGCATAAAATGCATGGAGAAGTCATTTCGAATGACTGGTCCTCAGTGTTGTGAGAACGATGACTGGTTAAAATTTTTGGTGGTTTCTTGTTCAGTCCATAGGCCTACATCATGTGGCAAACCGGTGAGCATGTGGCTCTATTAGTATAGGAGATACCTGAAAACATATCACACTTTTCATCATAGTGCTTTTACCAATGCATAAAATGCATGGAGAAGTCATTTCGAATGACTGGTCCTCATGTTGTGAGAACGATGACTGGTTAAAATTTTTGGTGGTTTCTTGTTCAGTCCATAGGCCTACATCATGTGGCAAACCAGTGAGCATGTGGCTCTATTAGTATAGGAGATACCTGAAAACATATCACACTTTTCATCATAGTGCTTTTACCAATGCATAAAATGCATGGAGAAGTAATTTCGAATGACTGGTCCTCAGTGTTGTGAGAACGATGACTGGTTAAAATTTTTGGTGGTTTCTTGTTCAGTCCATAGGCCTACATCATGTGGCAAACCGGTGAGCATGTGGCTCTATTAGTATAGGAGATACCTGAAAACATATCACACTTTTCATCATAGTGCTTTTACCAATGCATAAAATGCATGGAGAAGTCATTTCGAATGACTGGTCCTCAGTGTTGTGAGAACGATGACTGGTTAAAATTTTTGGTGGTTTCTTGTTCAGTCCATAGGCCTACATCATGTGGCAAACCAGTGAGCATGTGGCTCTATTAGTATAGGAGATACCTGAAAACATATCACACTTTTCATCATAGTGCTTTTACCAATGCATAAAATGCATGGAGAAGTCATTTCGAATGACTGGTCCTCAGTGTTGTGAGAACGATGACTGGTTAAAATTTTTGGTGGTTTCTTGTTCAGTCCATAGGCCTACATCATGTGGCAAACCGGTGAGCATGTGGCTCTATTAGTTTAGGAGATACCTGAAAACATATCACACTTTTCATCATAGTGCTTTTACCAATGCATAAAATGCATGGAGAAGTCATTTCGAATGACTGGTCCTCAGTGTTGTGAGAACGATGACTGGTTAAAATTTTTGGTGGTTTCTTGTTCAGTCCATAGGCCTACATCATGTGGCAAACCAGTGAGCATGTGGCTCTATTAGTATAGGAGATACCTGAAAACATATCACACTTTTCATCATAGTGCTTTTACCAATGCATAAAATGCATGGAGAAGTCATTTCGAATGACTGGTCCTCAGTGTTGTGAGAACGATGACTGGTTAAAATTTTTGGTGGTTTCTTGTTCAGTCCATAGGCCTACATCATGTGGCAAACCAGTGAGCATGTGGCTCTATTAGTATAGGAGATACCTGAAAACATATCACACTTTTCATCATAGTGCTTTTACCAATGCATAAAATGCATGGAGAAGTCATTTCGAATGACTGGTCCTCAGTGTTGTGAGAACGATGACTGGTTAAAATTTTTGGTGGTTTCTTGTTCAGTCCATAGGCCTACATCATGTGGCAAACCGGTGAGCATGTGGCTCTATTAGTATAGGAGATACCTGAAAACATATCACACTTTTCATCATAGTGCTTTTACCAATGCATAAAATGCATGGAGAAGTCATTTCGAATGACTGGTCCTCATGTTGTGAGAACGATGACTGGTTAAAATTTTTGGTGGTTTCTTGTTCAGTCCATAGGCCTACATCATGTGGCAAACCAGTGAGCATGTGGCTCTATTAGTATAGGAGATACCTGAAAACATATCACACTTTTCATCATAGTGCTTTTACCAATGCATAAAATGCATGGAGAAGTAATTTCGAATGACTGGTCCTCAGTGTTGTGAGAACGATGACTGGTTAAAATTTTTGGTGGTTTCTTGTTCAGTCCATAGGCCTACATCATGTGGCAAACCGGTGAGCATGTGGCTCTATTAGTATAGGAGATACCTGAAAACATATCACACTTTTCATCATAGTGCTTTTACCAATGCATAAAATGCATGGAGAAGTCATTTCGAATGACTGGTCCTCAGTGTTGTGAGAACGATGACTGGTTAAAATTTTTGGTGGTTTCTTGTTCAGTCCATGGGCCTACATCATGTGGCAAACCGGTGCGCATGTGGCTCTATTAGTATAGGAGATACCTGAAAACATATCACACTTTTCATCATAGTGCTTTTACCAATGCATAAAATGCATGGAGAAGTCATTTCGAATGACTGGTCCTCAGTGTTGTGAGAACGATGACTGGTTAAAATTTTTGGTGGTTTCTTGTTCAGTCCATAGGCCTACATCATGTGGCAAACCGGTGAGCATGTGGCTCTATTAGTATAGGAGATACCTGAAAACATATCACACTTTTCATCATAGTGCTTTTACCAATGCATAAAATGCATGGAGAAGTCATTTCGAATGACTGGTCCTCAGTGTTGTGAGAACGATGACTGGTTCAAATTTTTGGTGGTTTCTTGTTCAGTCCATAGGCCTACATCATGTGGCAAACCGGTGAGCATGTGGCTCTATTAGTATAGGAGATACCTGAAAACATATCACACTTTTCATCATAGTGCTTTTACCAATGCATAAAATGCGTGGAGAAGTCATTTCGAATGACTGGTCCTCAGTGTTGTGAGAACGATGACTGGTTAAAATTTTTGGTGGTTTCTTGTTCAGTCCATAGGCCTACATCATGTGGCAAACCGGTGAGCATGTGGCTCTATTAGTATAGGAGATAGCTGAAAACATATCACACTTTTCATCATAGTGCTTTTACCAATGCATAAAATGCATTGAGAAGTCATTTCGAATGACTGGTCCTCAGTGTTGTGAGAACGATGACTGGTTAAAATTTTTGGTGGTTTCTTGTTCAGTCCATAGGCCTACATCATGTGGCAAACCGGTGAGCATGTGGCTCTATTAGTATAGGAGATACCTGAAAACATATCACACTTTTCATCATAGTGCTTTTACCAATGCATAAAATGCATTGAGAAGTCATTTCGAATGACTGGTCCTCAGTGTTGTGAGAACGATGACTGGTTAAAATTTTTGGTGGTTTCTTGTTCAGTCCATAGGCCTACGTCATGTGGCAAACCGGTGAGCATGTGGCTCTATTAGTATAGGAGATACCTGAAAACATATCACACTTTTCATCATAGTGCTTTTACCAATGCATAAAATGCATGGAGAAGTCATTTCGAATGACTGGTCCTCAGTGTTGTGAGAACGATGACTGGTTAAAATTTTTGGTGGTTTCTTGTTCAGTCCATGGGCCTACATCATGTGGCAAACCGGTGAGCATGTGGCTCTATTAGTATAGGAGATACCTGAAAACATATCACACTTTTCATCATAGTGCTTTTACCAATGCATAAAATGCATGGAGAAGTCATTTCGAATGACTGGTCCTCAGTGTTGTGAGAACGATGACTGGTTAAAATTTTTGGTGGTTTCTTGTTCAGTCCATAGGCCTACATCATGTGGCAAACCGGTGAGCATGTGGCTCTATTAGTATAGGAGATACCTGAAAACATATCACACTTATCAGGAGGGCGTTAAACTAGAAGAAGAGGGGACGGGAAGAAAAATATTAGACTCGAACAAAGACGACCCAGGAAAACATACTCAGAAGGGAGGTAAGAACATTTCTAAAACAATCCACAGTGAGGAGATTTGGAACAAAACAAAATCCTCTAAACTGCATGCTCGCAAACGCCAGAAGCCTGACAAACAAGATGGAAGAACTAGAAGCAGAAATATCTACAGGTAACTTTGACATAGTGGGAATAACCGAGACATGGTTAGATGAAAGCTATGACTGGGCAGTTAACTTACAGGGTTACAGTCTGTTTAGAAAGGATCGTAAAAATCGGAGAGGAGGAGGGGTTTGTCTCTATGTAAAGTCTTGTCTAAAGTCCACTTTAAGGGAGGATATTAGCGAAGGGAATGAGGATGTCGAGTCCATATGGGTTGAAATTCATGGAGGGAAAAATGGTAACAAAATTCTCATTGGGGTCTGTTACAAACCCCCAAATATAACAGAAAGCATGGAAAGTCTACTTCTAAAGCAGATAGATGAAGCTGCAACCCATAATGAGGTCCTGGTTATGGGGGACTTTAACTACCCGGATATTAACTGGGAAACAGAAACCTGTGAAACCCATAAAGGCAACAGGTTTCTGCTAATAACCAAGAAAAATTATCTTTCACAATTGGTGCAGAATCCAACCAGAGGAGCAGCACTTTTAGACCTAATACTATCTAATAGACCTGACAGAATAACAAATCTGCAGGTGGTTGGGCATTTAGGAAATAGCGACCACAATATTGTGCAGTTTCACCTGTCTTTCACTAGGGGGACTTGTCAGGGAGTCACAAAAACATTGAACTTTAGGAAGGCAAAGTTTGAACAGCTTAGAGATGCCCTTAATCTGGTAGACTGGGACAATATCCTCAGAAATGAGAATACAGATAATAAATGGGAAATGTTTAAGAACATCCTAAATAGGCAGTGTAAGCGGTTTATACCTTGTGGGAATAAAAGGACTAGAAATAGGAAAAACCCAATGTGGCTAAACAAAGAAGTAAGACAGGCAATTAACAGTAAAAAGAAAGCATTTGCACTACTAAAGCAGGATGGCACCATTGAAGCTCTAAAAAACTATAGGGAGAAAAATACTTTATCTAAAAAACTAATTAAAGCTGCCAAAAAGGAAACAGAGAAGCACATTGCTAAGGAGAGTAAAACTAATCCCAAACTGTTCTTCAACTATATCAATAGTAAAAGAATAAAAACTGAAAATGTAGGCCCCTTAAAAAATAGTGAGGAAAGAATGGTTGTAGATGACGAGGAAAAAGCTAACATATTAAACACCTTCTTCTCCACGGTATTCACGGTGGAAAATGAAATGCTAGGTGAAATCCCAAGAAACAATGAAAACCCTATATTAAGGGTCACCAATCTAACCCAAGAAGAGGTGCGAAACCGGCTAAATAAGATTAAAATAGATAAATCTCCGGGTCCGGATGGCATACACCCACGAGTACTAAGAGAACTAAGTAATGTAATAGATAAACCATTATTTCTTATTTTTAGTGACTCTATAGCGACAGGGTCTGTTCCGCAGGACTGGCGCATAGCAAATGTGGTGCCAATATTCAAAAAGGGCTCTAAAAGTGAACCTGGAAATTATAGGCCAGTAAGTCTAACCTCTATTGTTGGTAAAATATTTGAAGGGTTTCTGAGGGATGTTATTCTGGATTATCTCAATGAGAATAACTGTTTAACTCCATATCAGCATGGGTTTATGAGAAATCGCTCCTGTCAAACCAATCTAATCAGTTTTTATGAAGAGGTAAGCTATAGACTGGACCACGGTGAGTCATTGGATGTGGTATATCTCGATTTTTCCAAAGCGTTTGATACCGTGCCGCACAAGAGGTTGGTACACAAAATGAGAATGCTTGGTCTGGGGGAAAATGTGTGTAAATGGGTTAGTAACTGGCTTAGTGATAGAAAGCAGAGGGTGGTTATAAATGGTATAGTCTCTAACTGGGTCGCTGTGACCAGTGGGGTACCGCAGGGGTCAGTATTGGGACCTGTTCTCTTCAACATATTCATTAATGATCTGGTAGAAGGTTTACACAGTAAAATATCGATATTTGCAGATGATACAAAACTATGTAAAGCAGTTAATACAAGAGAAGATAGTATTCTGCTACAGATGGATCTGGATAAGTTGGAAACTTGGGCTGAAAGGTGGCAGATGAGGTTTAACAATGATAAATGTAAGGTTATACACATGGGAAGAGGGAATCAATATCACCATTACACACTGAACGGGAAACCACTGGGTAAATCTGACAGGGAGAAGGACTTGGGGATCCTAGTTAATGATAAACTTACCTGGAGCAGCCAGTGCCAGGCAGCAGCTGCCAAGGCAAACAGGATCATGGGGTGCATTAAAAGAGGTCTGGATACACATGATGAGAGCATTATACTGCCTCTGTACAAATCCCTAGTTAGACCGCACATGGAGTACTGTGTCCAGTTTTGGGCACCGGTGCTCAGGAAGGATATAATGGAACTAGAGAGAGTACAAAGGAGGGCAACAAAATTAATAAAGGGGATGGGAGAACTACAATACCCAGATAGATTAGCGAAATTAGGATTATTTAGTCTAGAAAAAAGACGACTGAGGGGCGATCTAATAACCATGTATAAGTATATAAGGGGACAATACAAATATCTCGCTGAGGATCTGTTTATACCAAGGAAGGTGACGGGCACAAGGGGGCATTCTTTGCGTCTGGAGGAGAGAAGGTTTTTCCACCAACATAGAAGAGGATTCTTTACTGTTAGGGCAGTGAGAATCTGGAATTGCTTGCCTGAGGAGGTGGTGATGGCGAACTCAGTCGAGGGGTTCAAGAGAGGCCTGGATGTCTTCCTGGAGCAGAACAATATTGTATCATACAATTATTAGGTTCTGTAGAAGGACGTAGATCTGGGTATTTATTATGATGGAATATAGGCTGAACTGGATGGACAAATGTCTTCTTTCGGCCTTACTAACTATGTTACTATGTTACTATGTTACTTTTCATCATAGTGCTTTTACCAATGCATAAAATGCATGGAGAAGTCATTTCGAATGACTGGTCCTCAGTGTTGTGAGAACGATGACTGGTTAAAATTTTTGGTGGTTTCTTGTTCAGTCCATAGGCCTACATCATGTGGCAAACCGGTGAGCATGTGGCTCTATTAGTATAGGAGATACCTGAAAACATATCACACTTTTCATCATAGTGCTTTTACCAATGCATAAAATGCATGGAGAAGTCATTTCGAATGACTGGTCCTCAGTGTTGTGAGAACGATGACTGGTTAAAATTTTTGGTGGTTTCTTGTTCAGTCCATAGGCCTACATCATGTGGCAAACCGGTGAGCATGTGGCTCTATTAGTATAGGAGATACCTGAAAACATATCACACTTTTCATCATAGTGCTTTTACCAATGCATAAAATGCATGGAGAAGTCATTTCGAATGACTGGTCCTCAGTGTTGTGAGAACGATGACTGGTTAAAATTTTTGGTGGTTTCTTGTTCAGTCCATAGGCCTACATCATGTGGCAAACCGGTGAGCATGTGGCTCTATTAGTATAGGAGATACCTGAAAACATATCACACTTTTCATCATAGTGCTTTTACCAATGCATAAAATGCATGGAGAAGTCATTTCGAATGACTGGTCCTCAGTGTTGTGAGAACGATGACTGGTTAAAATTTTTGGTGGTTTCTTGTTCAGTCCATGGGCCTACATCATGTGGCAAACCGGTGAGCATGTGGCTCTATTAGTATAGGAGATACCTGAAAACATATCACACTTTTCATCATAGTGCTTTTACCAATGCATAAAATGCATGGAGAAGTCATTTCGAATGACTGGTCCTCAGTGTTGTGAGAACGATGACTGGTTAAAATTTTTGGTCGTTTCTTGTTCAGTCCATAGGCCTACATCATGTGGCAAACCGGTGAGCATGTGGCTCTATTAGTTTAGGAGATACCTGAAAACATATCACACTTTTCATCATAGTGCTTTTACCAATGCATAAAATGCATGGAGAAGTCATTTCGAATGACTGGTCCTCAGTGTTGTGAGAACGATGACTGGTTAAAATTTTTGGTGGTTTCTTGTTCAGTCCATAGGCCTACATCATGTGGCAAACCAGTGAGCATGTGGCTCTATTAGTATAGGAGATACCTGAAAACATATCACACTTTTCATCATAGTGCTTTTACCAATGCATAAAATGCATGGAGAAGTCATTTCGAATGACTGGTCCTCAGTGTTGTGAGAACGATGACTGGTTAAAATTTTTGGTGGTTTCTTGTTCAGTCCATAGGCCTACATCATGTGGCAAACCAGTGAGCATGTGGCTCTATTAGTATAGGAGATACCTGAAAACATATCACACTTTTCATCATAGTGCTTTTACCAATGCATAAAATGCATGGAGAAGTCATTTCGAATGACTGGTCCTCAGTGTTGTGAGAACGATGACTGGTTAAAATTTTTGGTGGTTTCTTGTTCAGTCCATAGGCCTACATCATGTGGCAAACCGGTGAGCATGTGGCTCTATTAGTATAGGAGATACCTGAAAACATATCACACTTTTCATCATAGTGCTTTTACCAATGCATAAAATGCATGGAGAAGTCATTTCGAATGACTGGTCCTCAGTGTTGTGAGAACGATGACTGGTTAAAATTTTTGGTGGTTTCTTGTTCAGTCCATAGGCCTACATCATGTGGCAAACCGGTGAGCATGTGGCTCTATTAGTATAGGAGATACCTGAAAACATATCACACTTTTCATCATAGTGCTTTTACCAATGCATAAAATGCATGGAGAAGTCATTTCGAATGACTGGTCCTCAGTGTTGTGAGAACGATGACTGGTTAAAATTTTTGGTGGTTTCTTGTTCAGTCCATAGGCCTACATCATGTGGCAAACCGGTGAGCATGTGGCTCTATTAGTATAGGAGATACCTGAAAACATATCACACTTTTCATCATAGTGCTTTTACCAATGCATAAAATGCATGGAGAAGTCATTTCGAATGACTGGTCCTCAGTGTTGTGAGAACGATGACTGGTTAAAATTTTTGGTGGTTTCTTGTTCAGTCCATGGGCCTACATCATGTGGCAAACCGGTGAGCATGTGGCTCTATTAGTATAGGAGATACCTGAAAACATATCACACTTTTCATCATAGTGCTTTTACCAATGCATAAAATGCATGGAGAAGTCATTTCGAATGACTGGTCCTCAGTGTTGTGAGAACGATGACTGGTTAAAATTTTTGGTCGTTTCTTGTTCAGTCCATAGGCCTACATCATGTGGCAAACCGGTGAGCATGTGGCTCTATTAGTTTAGGAGATACCTGAAAACATATCACACTTTTCATCATAGTGCTTTTACCAATGCATAAAATGCATGGAGAAGTCATTTCGAATGACTGGTCCTCAGTGTTGTGAGAACGATGACTGGTTAAAATTTTTGGTGGTTTCTTGTTCAGTCCATAGGCCTACATCATGTGGCAAACCAGTGAGCATGTGGCTCTATTAGTACAGGAGATACCTGAAAACATATCACACTTTTCATCATAGTGCTTTTACCAATGCATAAAATGCATGGAGAAGTCATTTCGAATGACTGGTCCTCAGTGTTGTGAGAACGATGACTGGTTAAAATTTTTGGTGGTTTCTTGTTCAGTCCATAGGCCTACATCATGTGGCAATCCAGTGAGCATGTGGCTCTATTAGTATAGGAGATACCTGAAAACATATCACACTTTTCATCATAGTGCTTTTACCAATGCATAAAATGCATGGAGAAGTCATTTCGAATGACTGGTCCTCAGTGTTGTGAGAACGATGACTGGTTAAAATTTTTGGTGGTTTCTTGTTCAGTCCATAGGCCTACATCATGTGGCAAACCGGTGAGCATGTGGCTCTATTAGTATAGGAGATACCTGAAAACATATCACACTTTTCATCATAGTGCTTTTACCAATGCATAAAATGCATGGAGAAGTCATTTCGAATGACTGGTCCTCATGTTGTGAGAACGATGACTGGTTAAAATTTTTGGTGGTTTCTTGTTCAGTCCATAGGCCTACATCATGTGGCAAACCAGTGAGCATGTGGCTCTATTAGTATAGGAGATACCTGAAAACATATCACACTTTTCATCATAGTGCTTTTACCAATGAATAAAATGCATGGAGAAGTAATTTCGAATGACTGGTCCTCAGTGTTGTGAGAACGATGACTGGTTAAAATTTTTGGTGGTTTCTTGTTCAGTCCATAGGCCTACATCATGTGGCAAACCGGTGAGCATGTGGCTCTATTAGTATAGGAGATACCTGAAAACATATCACACTTTTCATCATAGTGCTTTTACCAATGCATAAAATGCATGGAGAAGTCATTTCGAATGACTGGTCCTCAGTGTTGTGAGAACGATGACTGGTTAAAATTTTTGGTGGTTTCTTGTTCAGTCCATGGGCCTACATCATGTGGCAAACCGGTGCGCATGTGGCTCTATTAGTATAGGAGATACCTGAAAACATATCACACTTTTCATCATAGTGCTTTTACCAATGCATAAAATGCATGGAGAAGTCATTTCGAATGACTGGTCCTCAGTGTTGTGAGAACGATGACTGGTTAAAATTTTTGGTGGTTTCTTGTTCAGTCCATAGGCCTACATCATGTGGCAAACCGGTGAGCATGTGGCTCTATTAGTATAGGAGATACCTGAAAACATATCACACTTTTCATCATAGTGCTTTTACCAATGCATAAAATGCATGGAGAAGTCATTTCGAATGACTGGTCCTCAGTGTTGTGAGAACGATGACTGGTTCAAATTTTTGGTGGTTTCTTGTTCAGTCCATAGGCCTACATCATGTGGCAAACCGGTGAGCATGTGGCTCTATTAGTATAGGAGATACCTGAAAACATATCACACTTTTCATCATAGTGCTTTTACCAATGCATAAAATGCGTGGAGAAGTCATTTCGAATGACTGGTCCTCAGTGTTGTGAGAACGATGACTGGTTAAAATTTTTGGTGGTTTCTTGTTCAGTCCATAGGCCTACATCATGTGGCAAACCGGTGAGCATGTGGCTCTATTAGTATAGGAGATAGCTGAAAACATATCACACTTTTCATCATAGTGCTTTTACCAATGCATAAAATGCATTGAGAAGTCATTTCGAATGACTGGTCCTCAGTGTTGTGAGAACGATGACTGGTTAAAATTTTTGGTGGTTTCTTGTTCAGTCCATAGGCCTACATCATGTGGCAAACCGGTGAGCATGTGGCTCTATTAGTATAGGAGATACCTGAAAACATATCACACTTTTCATCATAGTGCTTTTACCAATGCATAAAATGCATTGAGAAGTCATTTCGAATGACTGGTCCTCAGTGTTGTGAGAACGATGACTGGTTAAAATTTTTGGTGGTTTCTTGTTCAGTCCATAGGCCTACGTCATGTGGCAAACCGGTGAGCATGTGGCTCTATTAGTATAGGAAATACCTGAAAACATATCACACTTTTCATCATAGTGCTTTTACCAATGCATAAAATGCATGGAGAAGTCATTTCGAATGACTGGTCCTCAGTGTTGTGAGAACGATGACTGGTTAAAATTTTTGGTGGTTTCTTGTTCAGTCCATGGGCCTACATCATGTGGCAAACCGGTGAGCATGTGGCTCTATTAGTATAGGAGATACCTGAAAACATATCACACTTTTCATCATAGTGCTTTTACCAATGCATAAAATGCATGGAGAAGTCATTTCGAATGACTGGTCCTCAGTGTTGTGAGAACGATGACTGGTTAAAATTTTTGGTGGTTTCTTGTTCAGTCCATAGGCCTACATCATGTGGCAAACCGGTGAGCATGTGGCTCTATTAGTATAGGAGATACCTGAAAACATATCACACTTATCAGGAGGGCGTTAAACTAGAAGAAGAGGGGATGGGAAGAAAAACATTAGACTCGAACAAAGACGACCCAGGAAAACATACTCAGAAGGGAGGTAAGAACATTTCTAAAACAATCCACAGTGAGGAGATTTGGAACAAAACAAAATCCTCTAAACTGCATGCTCGCAAACGCCAGAAGCCTGACAAACAAGATGGAAGAACTAGAAGCAGAAATATCTACAGGTAACTTTGACATAGTGGGAATAACCGAGACATGGTTAGATGAAAGCTATGACTGGGCAGTTAACTTACAGGGTTACAGTCTGTTTAGAAAGGATCGTAAAAATCGGAGAGGAGGAGGGGTTTGTCTCTATGTAAAGTCTTGTCTAAAGTCCACTTTAAGGGAGGATATTAGCGAAGGGAATGAGGATGTCGAGTCCATATGGGTTGAAATTCATGGAGGGAAAAATGGTAACAAAATTCTCATTGGGGTCTGTTACAAACCCCCAAATATAACAGAAAGCATGGAAAGTCTACTTCTAAAGCAGATAGATGAAGCTGCAACCCATAATGAGGTCCTGGTTATGGGGGACTTTAACTACCCGGATATTAACTGGGAAACAGAAACCTGTGAAACCCATAAAGGCAACAGGTTTCTGCTAATAACCAAGAAAAATTATCTTTCACAATTGGTGCAGAATCCAACCAGAGGAGCAGCACTTTTAGACCTAATACTATCTAATAGACCTGACAGAATAACAAATCTGCAGGTGGTTGGGCATTTAGGAAATAGCGACCACAATATTGTGCAGTTTCACCTGTCTTTCACTAGGGGGACTTGTCAGGGAGTCACAAAAACATTGAACTTTAGGAAGGCAAAGTTTGAACAGCTTAGAGATGCCCTTAATCTGGTAGACTGGGACAATATCCTCAGAAATGAGAATACAGATAATAAATGGGAAATGTTTAAGAACATCCTAAATAGGCAGTGTAAGCGGTTTATACCTTGTGGGAATAAAAGGACTAGAAATAGGAAAAACCCAATGTGGCTAAACAAAGAAGTAAGACAGGCAATTAACAGTAAAAAGAAAGCATTTGCACTACTAAAGCAGGATGGCACCATTGAAGCTCTAAAAAACTATAGGGAGAAAAATACTTTATCTAAAAAACTAATTAAAGCTGCCAAAAAGGAAACAGAGAAGCACATTGCTAAGGAGAGTAAAACTAATCCCAAACTGTTCTTCAACTATATCAATAGTAAAAGAATAAAAACTGAAAATGTAGGCCCCTTAAAAAATAGTGAGGAAAGAATGGTTGTAGATGACGAGGAAAAAGCTAACATATTAAACACCTTCTTCTCCACGGTATTCACGGTGGAAAATGAAATGCTAGGTGAAATCCCAAGAAACAATGAAAACCCTATATTAAGGGTCACCAATCTAACCCAAGAAGAGGTGCGAAACCGGCTAAATAAGATTAAAATAGATAAATCTCCGGGTCCGGATGGCATACACCCACGAGTACTAAGAGAACTAAGTAATGTAATAGATAAACCATTATTTCTTATTTTTAGTGACTCTATAGCGACAGGGTCTGTTCCGCAGGACTGGCGCATAGCAAATGTGGTGCCAATATTCAAAAAGGGCTCTAAAAGTGAACCTGGAAATTATAGGCCAGTAAGTCTAACCTCTATTGTTGGTAAAATATTTGAAGGGTTTCTGAGGGATGTTATTCTGGATTATCTCAATGAGAATAACTGTTTAACTCCATATCAGCATGGGTTTATGAGAAATCGCTCCTGTCAAACCAATCTAATCAGTTTTTATGAAGAGGTAAGCTATAGACTGGACCACGGTGAGTCATTGGATGTGGTATATCTCGATTTTTCCAAAGCGTTTGATACCGTGCCGCACAAGAGGTTGGTACACAAAATGAGAATGCTTGGTCTGGGGGAAAATGTGTGTAAATGGGTTAGTAACTGGCTTAGTGATAGAAAGCAGAGGGTGGTTATAAATGGTATAGTCTCTAACTGGGTCGCTGTGACCAGTGGGGTACCGCAGGGGTCAGTATTGGGACCTGTTCTCTTCAACATATTCATTAATGATCTGGTAGAAGGTTTACACAGTAAAATATCGATATTTGCAGATGATACAAAACTATGTAAAGCAGTTAATACAAGAGAAGATAGTATTCTGCTACAGATGGATCTGGATAAGTTGGAAACTTGGGCTGAAAGGTGGCAGATGAGGTTTAACAATGATAAATGTAAGGTTATACACATGGGAAGAGGGAATCAATATCACCATTACACACTGAACGGGAAACCACTGGGTAAATCTGACAGGGAGAAGGACTTGGGGATCCTAGTTAATGATAAACTTACCTGGAGCAGCCAGTGCCAGGCAGCAGCTGCCAAGGCAAACAGGATCATGGGGTGCATTAAAAGAGGTCTGGATACACATGATGAGAGCATTATACTGCCTCTGTACAAATCCCTAGTTAGACCGCACATGGAGTACTGTGTCCAGTTTTGGGCACCGGTGCTCAGGAAGGATATAATGGAACTAGAGAGAGTACAAAGGAGGGCAACAAAATTAATAAAGGGGATGGGAGAACTACAATACCCAGATAGATTAGCGAAATTAGGATTATTTAGTCTAGAAAAAAGACGACTGAGGGGCGATCTAATAACCATGTATAAGTATATAAGGGGACAATACAAATATCTCGCTGAGGATCTGTTTATACCAAGGAAGGTGACGGGCACAAGGGGGCATTCTTTGCGTCTGGAGGAGAGAAGGTTTTTCCACCAACATAGAAGAGGATTCTTTACTGTTAGGGCAGTGAGAATCTGGAATTGCTTGCCTGAGGAGGTGGTGATGGCGAACTCAGTCGAGGGGTTCAAGAGAGGCCTGGATGTCTTCCTGGAGCAGAACAATATTGTATCATACAATTATTAGGTTCTGTAGAAGGACGTAGATCTGGGTATTTATTATGATGGAATATAGGCTGAACTGGATGGACAAATGTCTTTTTTCGGCCTTACTAACTATGTTACTATGTTACTATGTTACTTTTCATCATAGTGCTTTTACCAATGCATAAAATGCATGGAGAAGTCATTTCGAATGACTGGTCCTCAGTGTTGTGAGAACGATGACTGGTTAAAATTTTTGGTGGTTTCTTGTTCAGTCCATAGGCCTACATCATGTGGCAAACCGGTGAGCATGTGGCTCTATTAGTATAGGAGATACCTGAAAACATATCACACTTTTCATCATAGTGCTTTTACCAATGCATAAAATGCATGGAGAAGTCATTTCGAATGACTGGTCCTCAGTGTTGTGAGAACGATGACTGGTTAAAATTTTTGGTGGTTTCTTGTTCAGTCCATAGGCCTACATCATGTGGCAAACCGGTGAGCATGTGGCTCTATTAGTATAGGAGATACCTGAAAACATATCACACTTTTCATCATAGTGCTTTTACCAATGCATAAAATGCATGGAGAAGTCATTTCGAATGACTGGTCCTCAGTGTTGTGAGAACGATGACTGGTTAAAATTTTTGGTGGTTTCTTGTTCAGTCCATAGGCCTACATCATGTGGCAAACCGGTGAGAATGTGGCTCTATTAGTATAGGAGATACCTGAAAACATATCACACTTTTCATCATAGTGCTTTTACCAATGCATAAAATGCATGGAGAAGTCATTTCGAATGACTGGTCCTCAGTGTTGTGAGAACGATGACTGGTTAAAATTTTTGGTGGTTTCTTGTTCAGTCCATAGGCCTACATCATGTGGCAAACCGGTGAGCATGTGGCTCTATTAGTATAGGAGATACCTGAAAACATATCACACTTTTCATCATAGTGCTTTTACCAATGCATAAAATGCATGGAGAAGTCATTTCGAATGACTGGTCCTCAGTGTTGTGAGAACGATGACTGGTTAATATTTTTGGTGGTTTCTTGTTCAGTCCATAGGCCTACATCATGTGGCAAACCGGTGAGCATGTGGCTCTATTAGTATAGGAGATACCTGAAAACATATCACACTTTTCATCATAGTGCTTTTACCAATGCATAAAATGCATGGAGAAGTCATTTCGAATGACTGGTCCTCAGTGTTGTGAGAACGATGACTGGTTAAAATTTTTGGTGGTTTCTTGTTCAGTCCATAGGCCTACATCATGTGGCAAACCGGTGAGCATGTGGCTCTATTAGTATAGGAGATACCTGAAAACATATCACACTTTTCATCATAGTGCTTTTACCAATGCATAAAATGCATGGAGAAGTCATTTCGAATGACTGGTCCTCAGTGTTGTGAGAACGATGACTGGTTAAAATTTTTGGTGGTTTCTTGTTCAGTCCATAGGCCTACATCATGTGGCAAACCGGTGAGCATGTGGATCTATTAGTATAGGAGATACCTGAAAACATATCACACTTTTCATCATAGTGCTTTTACCAATGCATAAAATGCATGGTGAAGTCATTTCGAATGACTGGTCCTCAGTGTTGTGAGAACGATGACTGGTTAAAATTTTTGGTGGTTTCTTGTTCAGTCCATAGGCCTACATCATGTGGCAAACCGGTGAGCATGTGGATCTATTAGTATAGGAGATACCTGAAAACATATCACACTTTTCATCATAGTGCATTTACCAATGCATAAAATGCATGGAGAAGTCATTTCGAATGACTGGTCCTCAGTGTTGTGAGAACGATGACTGGTTAAAATTTTTGGTGGTTTCTTGTTCAGTCCATAGGCCTACATCATGTGGCAAACCGGTGAGCATGTGGCTCTATTAGTATAGGAGATACCTGAAAACATATCACACTTTTCATCATAGTGCTTTTACCAATGCATAAAATGCATGGAGAAGTCATTTCGAATGACTGGTCCTCAGTGTTGTGAGAACGATGACTGGTTAAAATTTTTGGTGGTTTCTTGTTCAGTCCATAGGCCTACATCATGTGGCAAACCGGTGAGCATGTGGCTCTATTAGTATAGGAGATACCTGAAAACATATCACACTTTTCATCATAGTGCTTTTACCAATGCATAAAATGCATGGAGAAGTCATTTCGAATGACTGGTCCTCAGTGTTGTGAGAACGATGACTGGTTAAAATTTTTGGTGGTTTCTTGTTCAGTCCATAGGCCTACATCATGTGGCAAACCGGTGAGCATGTGGCTCTATTAGTATAGGAGATACCTGAAAACATATCACACTTTTCATCATAGTGCTTTTACCAATGCATAAAATGCATGGAGAAGTCATTTCGAATGACTGGTCCTCAGTGTTGTGAGAACGATGACTGGTTAAAATTTTTGGTGGTTTCTTGTTCAGTCCATAGGCCTACATCATGTGGCAAACCGGTGAGCATGTGGCTCTATTAGTATAGGAGATACCTGAAAACATATCACACTTTTCATCATAGTGCTTTTACCAATGCATAAAATGCATGGAGAAGTCATTTCGAATGACTGGTCCTCAGTGTTGTGAGAACGATGACTGGTTAAAATTTTTGGTGGTTTCTTGTTCAGTCCATAGGCCTACATCATGTGGCAAACCGGTGAGCATGTGGCTCTATTAGTATAGGAGATACCTGAAAACATATCACACTTTTCATCATAGTGCTCTTACCAATGCATAAAATGCATGGAGAAGTCATTTCGAATGACTGGTCCTCAGTGTTGTGAGAACGATGACTGGTTAAAATTTTTGGTGGTTTCTTGTTCAGTCCATAGGCCTACATCATGTGGCAAACCGGTGAGCATGTGGCTCTATTAGTATAGGAGATACCTGAAAACATATCACACTTTTCATCATAGTGCTTTTACCAATGCATAAAATGCATGGAGAAGTCATTTCGAATGACTGGTCCTCAGTGTTGTGAGAACGATGACTGGTTAAAATTTTTGGTGGTTTCTTGTTCAGTCCATAGGCCTACATCATGTGGCAAACCGGTGAGCATGTGGCTCTATTAGTATAGGAGATACCTGAAAACATATCACACTTTTCATCATAGTGCTTTTACCAATGCATAAAATGCATGGAGAAGTCATTTCGAATGACTGGTCCTCAGTGTTGTGAGAACGATGACTGGTTAAAATTTTTGGTGGTTTCTTGTTCAGTCCATAGACCTACATCATGTGGCAAACCGGTGAGCATGTGGCTCTATTAGTATAGGAGATACCTGAAAACATATCACACTTTTCATCATAGTGCTTTTACCAATGCATAAAATGCATGGAGAAGTCATTTCGAATGACTGGTCCTCAGTGTTGTGAGAACGATGACTGGTTAAAATTTTGGTGGTTTCTTGTTCAGTCCATAGGCCTACATCATGTGGCAAACCGGTGAGCATGTGGCTCTATTAGTATAGGAGATACCTGAAAACATATCACACTTTTCATCATAGTGCTTTTACCAATGCATAAAATGCATGGAGAAGTCATTTCGAATGACTGGTCCTCAGTGTTGTGAGAACGATGACTGGTTAAAATTTTTGGTGGTTTCTTGTTCAGTCCATGGGCCTACATCATGTGGCAAACCGGTGAGCATGTGACTCTATTAGTATAGGAGATACCTGAAAACATATCACACTTTTCATCATAGTGCTTTTACCAATGCATAAAATGCATGGAGAAGTCATTTCGAATGACTGGTCCTCAGTGTTGTGAGAACGATGACTGGTTAAAATTTTTGGTGGTTTCTTGTTCAGTCCATGGGCCTACATCATGTGGCAAACCGGTGAGCATGTGGCTCTATTAGTATAGGAGATACCTGAAAACATATCACACTTTTCATCATAGTGCTTTTACCAATGCATAAAATGCATGGAGAAGTCATTTCGAATGACTGGTCCTCAGTGTTGTGAGAACGATGACTGGTTAAAATTTTTGGTGGTTTCTTGTTCAGTCCATAGGCCTACATCATGTGGCAAACCGGTGAGCATGTGGCTCTATTAGTATAGGAGATACCTGAAAACATATCACACTTTTCATCATAGTGCTTTTACCAATGCATAAAATGCATGGAGAAGTCATTTCGAATGACTGGTCCTCAGTGTTGTGAGAACGATGACTGGTTAAAATTTTTGGTGGTTTCTTGTTCAGTCCATAGGCCTACATCATGTGGCAAACCGGTGAGCATGTGGATCTATTAGTATAGGAGATACCTGAAAACATATCACACTTTTCATCATAGTGCTTTTACCAATGCATAAAATGCATGGTGAAGTCATTTCGAATGACTGGTCCTCAGTGTTGTGAGAACGATGACTGGTTAAAATTTTTGGTGGTTTCTTGTTCAGTCCATAGGCCTACATCATGTGGCAAACCGGTGAGCATGTGGCTCTATTAGTATAGGAGATACCTGAAAACATATCACACTTTTCATCATAGTGCATTTACCAATGCATAAAATGCATGGAGAAGTCATTTCGAATGACTGGTCCTCAGTGTTGTGAGAACGATGACTGGTTAAAATTTTTGGTGGTTTCTTGTTCAGTCCATAGGCCTACATCATGTGGCAAACCGGTGAGCATGTGGCTCTATTAGTATAGGAGATACCTGAAAACATATCACACTTTTCATCATAGTGCTTTTACCAATGCATAAAATGCATGGAGAAGTCATTTCGAATGACTGGTCCTCAGTGTTGTGAGAACGATGACTGGTTAAAATTTTTGGTGGTTTCTTGTTCAGTCCATAGGCCTACATCATGTGGCAAACCGGTGAGCATGTGGCTCTATTAGTATAGGAGATACCTGAAAACATATCACACTTTTCATCATAGTGCTTTTACCAATGCATAAAATGCATGGAGAAGTCATTTCGAATGACTGGTCCTCAGTGTTGTGAGAACGATGACTGGTTAAAATTTTTGGTGGTTTCTTGTTCAGTCCATAGGCCTACATCATGTGGCAAACCGGTGAGCATGTGGCTCTATTAGTATAGGAGATACCTGAAAACATATCACACTTTTCATCATAGTGCTTTTACCAATGCATAAAATGCATGGAGAAGTCATTTCGAATGACTGGTCCTCAGTGTTGTGAGAACGATGACTGGTTAAAATTTTTGGTGGTTTCTTGTTCAGTCCATAGGCCTACATCATGTGGCAAACCGGTGAGCATGTGGCTCTATTAGTATAGGAGATACCTGAAAACATATCACACTTTTCATCATAGTGCTTTTACCAATGCATAAAATGCATGGAGAAGTCATTTCGAATGACTGGTCCTCAGTGTTGTGAGAACGATGACTGGTTAAAATTTTTGGTGGTTTCTTGTTCAGTCCATAGGCCTACATCATGTGGCAAACCAGTGAGCATGTGGCTCTATTAGTATAGGAGATACCTGAAAACATATCACACTTTTCATCATAGTGCTTTTACCAATGCATAAAATGCATGGAGAAGTCATTTCGAATGACTGGTCCTCAGTGTTGTGAGAACGATGACTGGTTAAAATTTTTGGTGGTTTCTTGTTCAGTCCATAGACCTACATCATGTGGCAAACCGGTGAGCATGTGGCTCTATTAGTATAGGAGATACCTTAAAACATATCACACTTTTCATCATAGTGCTTTTACCAATGCATAAAATGCATGGAGAAGTCATTTCGAATGACTGGTCCTCAGTGTTGTGAGAACGATGACTGGTTAAAATTTTGGTGGTTTCTTGTTCAGTCCATAGGCCTACATCATGTGGCAAACCGGTGAGCATGTGGCTCTATTAGTATAGGAGATACCTGAAAACATATCACACTTTTCATCATAGTGCTTTTACCAATGCATAAAATGCATGGAGAAGTCATTTCGAATGACTGGTCCTCAGTGTTGTGAGAACGATGACTGGTTAAAATTTTTGGTGGTTTCTTGTTCAGTCCATGGGCCTACATCATGTGGCACACCGGTGAGCATGTGACTCTATTAGTATAGGAGATACCTGAAAACATATCACACTTTTCATCATAGTGCTTTTACCAATGCATAAAATGCATGGAGAAGTCATTTCGAATGACTGGTCCTCAGTGTTGTGAGAACGATGACTGGTTAAAATTTTTGGTGGTTTCTTGTTCAGTCCATGGGCCTACATCATGTGGCAAACCGGTGAGCATGTGGCTCTATTAGTATAGGAGATACCTGAAAACACATCACACTTTTCATCATAGTGCTTTTACCAATGCATAAAATGCATGGAGAAGTCATTTCGAATGACTGGTCCTCAGTGTTGTGAGAACGATGACTGGTTAAAATTTTTGGTGGTTCCTTGTTCAGTCCATAGGCCTACATCATGTGGCAAACCGGTGAGCATGTGGCTCTATTAGTATAGGAGATACCTGAAAACATATCACACTTTTCATCATAGTGCTTTTACCAATGCATAAAATGCATGGAGAAGTCATTTCGAATGACTGGTCCTCAGTGTTGTGAGAACGATGACTGGTTAAAATTTTTGGTGGTTTCTTGTTCAGTCCATAGGCCTACATCATGTGGCAAACCGGTGAGCATGTGGCTCTATTAGTATAGGAGATACCTGAAAACATATCACACTTTTCATCATAGTGCTTTTACCAATGCATAAAATGCATGGAGAAGTCATTTCGAATGACTGGTCCTCAGTGTTGTGAGAACGATGACTGGTTAAAATTTTTGGTGGTTTCTTGTTCAGTCCATAGGCCTACATCATGTGGCAAACCGGTGAGCATGTGGCTCTATTAGTATAGGAGATACCTGAAAACATATCACACTTTTCATCATAGTGCTTTTACCAATGCATAAAATGCATGGTGAAGTCATTTCGAATGACTGGTCCTCAGTGTTGTGAGAACGATGACTGGTTAAAATTTTTGGTGGTTTCTTGTTCAGTCCATAGGCCTACATCATGTGGCAAACAGGTGAGCATGTGGCTCTATTAGTATAGGAGATACCTGAAAACATATCACACTTTTCATCATAGTGCATTTACCAATGCATAAAATGCATGGAGAAGTCATTTCGAATGACTGGTCCTCAGTGTTGTGAGAACGATGACTGGTTAAAATTTTTGGTGGTTTCTTGTTCAGTCCATAGGCCTACATCATGTGGCAAACCGGTGAGCATGTGGCTCTATTAGTATAGGAGATACCTGAAAACATCACACTTTTCATCATAGTGCTTTTACCAATGCATAAAATGCATGGAGAAGTCATTTCGAATGACTGGTCCTCAGTGTTGTGAGAACGATGACTGGTTAAAATTTTTGGTGGTTTCTTGTTCAGTCCATAGGCCTACATCATGTGGCAAACCGGTGAGCATGTGGCTCTATTAGTATAGGAGATACCTGAAAACATATCACACTTTTCATCATAGTGCTTTTACCAATGCATAAAATGCATGGAGAAGTCATTTTGAATGACTGGTCCTCAGTGTTGTGAGAACGATGACTGGTTACAATTTTTGGTGGTTTCTTGTTCAGTCCATAGGCCTACATCATGTGGCAAACCGGTGAGCATGTGGCTCTATTAGTATAGGAGATACCTGAAAACATATCACACTTTTCATCATAGTGCTTTTACCAATGCATAAAATGCATGGAGAAGTCATTTCGAATGACTGGTCCTCAGTGTTGTGAGAACGATGACTGGTTAAAATTTTTGGTGGTTTCTTGTTCAGTCCATGGGCCTACATCATGTGGCAAACCGGTGAGCATGTGGCTCTATTAGTATAGGAGATACCTGAAAACATATCACACTTTTCATCATAGTGCTTTTACCAATGCATAAAATGCATGGAGAAGTCATTTCGAATGACTGGTCCTCAGTGTTGTGAGAACGATGACTGGTTAAAATTTTTGGTGGTTTCTTGTTCAGTCCATAGGCCTACATCATGTGGCAAACCGGTGAGCATGTGGCTTTATTAGTATAGGAGATACCTGAAAACATATCACACTTTTCATCATAGTGCTTTTACCAATGCATAAAATGCATGGAGAAGTCATTTCGAATGACTGGTCCTCAGTGTTGTGAGAACGATGACTGGTTAAAATTTTTGGTGGTTTCTTGTTCAGTCCATAGGCCTACATCATGTGGCAAACCGGTGAGCATGTGGCTTTATTAGTATAGGAGATACCTGAAAACATATCACACTTTTCATCATAGTGCTTTTACCAATGCATAAAATGCATGGTGAAGTCATTTCGAATGACTGGTCCTCAGTGTTGTGAGAACGATGACTGGTTAAAATTTTTGGTGGTTTCTTGTTCAGTCCATAGGCCTACATCATGTGGCAAACCGGTGAGCATGTGGCTCTATTAGTATAGGAGATACCTGAAAACATATCACACTTTTCATCATAGTGCATTTACCAATGCATAAAATGCATGGAGAAGTCATTTCGAATGACTGGTCCTCAGTGTTGTGAGAACGATGACTGGTTAAAATTTTTGGTGGTTTCTTGTTCAGTCCATAGGCCTACATCATGTGGCAAACCGGTGAGCATGTGGCTCTATTAGTATAGGAGATACCTGAAAACATCACACTTTTCATCATAGTGCTTTTACCAATGCATAAAATGCATGGAGAAGTCATTTCGAATGACTGGTCCTCAGTGTTGTGAGAACGATGACTGGTTAAAATTTTTGGTGGTTTCTTGTTCAGTCCATAGGCCTACATCATGTGGCAAACCGGTGAGCATGTGGCTCTATTAGTATAGGAGATACCTGAAAACATATCACACTTTTCATCATAGTGCTTTTACCAATGCATAAAATGCATGGAGAAGTCATTTTGAATGACTGGTCCTCAGTGTTGTGAGAACGATGACTGGTTAAAATTTTTGGTGGTTTCTTGTTCAGTCCATAGGCCTACATCATGTGGCAAACCGGTGAGCATGTGGCTCTATTAGTATAGGAGATACCTGAAAACATATCACACTTTTCATCATAGTGCTTTTACCAATGCATAAAATGCATGGAGAAGTCATTTCGAATGACTGGTCCTCAGTGTTGTGAGAACGATGACTGGTTAAAATTTTTGGTGGTTTCTTGTTCAGTCCATAGGCCTACATCATGTGGCAAACCGGTGAGCATGTGGCTCTATTAGTATAGGAGATACCTGAAAACATATCACACTTTTCATCATAGTGCTTTTACCAATGCATAAAATGCATGGAGAAGTCATTTCGAATGACTGGTCCTCAGTGTTGTGAGAACGATGACTGGTTAAAATTTTTGGTGGTTTCTTGTTCAGTCCATAGGCCTACATCATGTGGCAAACCGGTGAGCATGTGGATCTATTAGTATAGGAGATACCTGAAAACATATCACACTTTTCATCATAGTGCTTTTACCAATGCATAAAATGCATGGTGAAGTCATTTCGAATGACTGGTCCTCAGTGTTGTGAGAACGATGACTGGTTAAAATTTTTGGTGGTTTCTTGTTCAGTCCATAGGCCTACATCATGTGGCAAACCGGTGAGCATGTGGCTCTATTAGTATAGGAGATACCTGAAAACATATCACACTTTTCATCATAGTGCATTTACCAATGCATAAAATGCATGGAGAAGTCATTTCGAATGACTGGTCCTCAGTGTTGTGAGAACGATGACTGGTTAAAATTTTTGGTGGTTTCTTGTTCAGTCCATAGGCCTACATCATGTGGCAAACCGGTGAGCATGTGGCTCTATTAGTATAGGAGATACCTGAAAACATATCACACTTTTCATCATAGTGCTTTTACCAATGCATAAAATGCATGGAGAAGTCATTTCGAATGATTGGTCCTCAGTGTTGTGAGAACGATGACTGGTTAAAATTTTTGGTGGTTTCTTGTTCAGTCCATAGGCCTACATCATGTGGCAAACCGGTGAGCATGTGGCTCTATTAGTATAGGAGATACCTGAAAACATATCACACTTTTCATCATAGTGCTTTTACCAATGCATAAAATGCATGGAGAAGTCATTTCGAATGACTGGTCCTCAGTGTTGTGAGAACGATGACTGGTTAAAATTTTTGGTGGTTTCTTGTTCAGTCCATAGGCCTACATCATGTGGCAAACCGGTGAGCATGTGGCTCTATTAGTATAGGAGATACCTGAAAACATATCACACTTTTCATCATAGTGCTTTTACCAATGCATAAAATGCATGGAGAAGTCATTTCGAATGACTGGTCCTCAGTGTTGTGAGAACGATGACTGGTTAAAATTTTTGGTGGTTTCTTGTTCAGTCCATAGGCCTACATCATGTGGCAAACCGGTGAGCATGTGGCTCTATTAGTATAGGAGATACCTGAAAACATATCACACTTTTCATCATAGTGCTTTTACCAATGCATAAAATGCATGGAGAAGTCATTTCGAATGACTGGTCCTCAGTGTTGTGAGAACGATGACTGGTTAAAATTTTTGGTGGTTTCTTGTTCAGTCCATAGGCCTACATCATGTGGCAAACCGGTGAGCATGTGGCTCTATTAGTATAGGAGATACCTGAAAACATATCACACTTTTCATCATAGTGCTTTTACCAATGCATAAAATGCATGGAGAAGTCATTTCGAATGACTGGTCCTCAGTGTTGTGAGAACGATGACTGGTTAAAATTTTTGGTGGTTTCTTGTTCAGTCCATAGGCCTACATCATGTGGCAAACCGGTGAGCATGTGGCTCTATTAGTATAGGAGATACCTGAAAACATATCACACTTTTCATCATAGTGCTTTTACCAATGCATAAAATGCATGGAGAAGTCATTTCGAATGACTGGTCCTCAGTGTTGTGAGAACGATGACTGGTTAAAATTTTTGGTGGTTTCTTGTTCAGTCCATAGGCCTACATCATGTGGCAAACCGGTGAGCATGTGGCTCTATTAGTATAGGAGATACCTGAAAACATATCACACTTTTCATCATAGTGCTTTTACCAATGCATAAAATGCATGGAGAAGTCATTTCGAATGACTGGTCCTCAGTGTTGTGAGAACGATGACTGGTTAAAATTTTTGGTGGTTTCTTGTTCAGTCCATAGACCTACATCATGTGGCAAACCGGTGAGCATGTGGCTCTATTAGTATAGGAGATACCTGAAAACATATCACACTTTTCATCATAGTGCTTTTACCAATGCATAAAATGCATGGAGAAGTCATTTCGAATGACTGGTCCTCAGTGTTGTGAGAACGATGACTGGTTAAAATTTTGGTGGTTTCTTGTTCAGTCCATAGGCCTACATCATGTGGCAAACCGGTGAGCATGTGGCTCTATTAGTATAGGAGATACCTGAAAACATATCACACTTTTCATCATAGTGCTTTTACCAATGCATAAAATGCATGGAGAAGTCATTTCGAATGACTGGTCCTCAGTGTTGTGAGAACGATGACTGGTTAAAATTTTTGGTGGTTTCTTGTTCAGTCCATGGGCCTACATCATGTGGCACACCGGTGAGCATGTGACTCTATTAGTATAGGAGATACCTGAAAACATATCACACTTTTCATCATAGTGCTTTTACCAATGCATAAAATGCATGGAGAAGTCATTTCGAATGACTGGTCCTCAGTGTTGTGAGAACGATGACTGGTTAAAATTTTTGGTGGTTTCTTGTTCAGTCCATGGGCCTACATCATGTGGCAAACCGGTGAGCATGTGGCTCTATTAGTATAGGAGATACCTGAAAACACATCACACTTTTCATCATAGTGCTTTTACCAATGCATAAAATGCATGGAGAAGTCATTTCGAATGACTGGTCCTCAGTGTTGTGAGAACGATGACTGGTTAAAATTTTTGGTGGTTCCTTGTTCAGTCCATAGGCCTACATCATGTGGCAAACCGGTGAGCATGTGGCTCTATTAGTATAGGAGATACCTGAAAACATATCACACTTTTCATCATAGTGCTTTTACCAATGCATAAAATGCATGGAGAAGTCATTTCGAATGACTGGTCCTCAGTGTTGTGAGAACGATGACTGGTTAAAATTTTTGGTGGTTTCTTGTTCAGTCCATAGGCCTACATCATGTGGCAAACCGGTGAGCATGTGGCTCTATTAGTATAGGAGATACCTGAAAACATATCACACTTTTCATCATAGTGCTTTTACCAATGCATAAAATGCATGGAGAAGTCATTTCGAATGACTGGTCCTCAGTGTTGTGAGAACGATGACTGGTTAAAATTTTTGGTGGTTTCTTGTTCAGTCCATAGGCCTACATCATGTGGCAAACCGGTGAGCATGTGGCTCTATTAGTATAGGAGATACCTGAAAACATATCACACTTTTCATCATAGTGCTTTTACCAATGCATAAAATGCATGGTGAAGTCATTTCGAATGACTGGTCCTCAGTGTTGTGAGAACGATGACTGGTTAAAATTTTTGGTGGTTTCTTGTTCAGTCCATAGGCCTACATCATGTGGCAAACAGGTGAGCATGTGGCTCTATTAGTATAGGAGATACCTGAAAACATATCACACTTTTCATCATAGTGCATTTACCAATGCATAAAATGCATGGAGAAGTCATTTCGAATGACTGGTCCTCAGTGTTGTGAGAACGATGACTGGTTAAAATTTTTGGTGGTTTCTTGTTCAGTCCATAGGCCTACATCATGTGGCAAACCGGTGAGCATGTGGCTCTATTAGTATAGGAGATACCTGAAAACATCACACTTTTCATCATAGTGCTTTTACCAATGCATAAAATGCATGGAGAAGTCATTTCGAATGACTGGTCCTCAGTGTTGTGAGAACGATGACTGGTTAAAATTTTTGGTGGTTTCTTGTTCAGTCCATAGGCCTACATCATGTGGCAAACCGGTGAGCATGTGGCTCTATTAGTATAGGAGATACCTGAAAACATATCACACTTTTCATCATAGTGCTTTTACCAATGCATAAAATGCATAGAGAAGTCATTTTGAATGACTGGTCCTCAGTGTTGTGAGAACGATGACTGGTTACAATTTTTGGTGGTTTCTTGTTCAGTCCATAGGCCTACATCATGTGGCAAACCGGTGAGCATGTGGCTCTATTAGTATAGGAGATACCTGAAAACATATCACACTTTTCATCATAGTGCTTTTACCAATGCATAAAATGCATGGAGAAGTCATTTCGAATGACTGGTCCTCAGTGTTGTGAGAACGATGACTGGTTAAAATTTTTGGTGGTTTCTTGTTCAGTCCATGGGCCTACATCATGTGGCAAACCGGTGAGCATGTGGCTCTATTAGTATAGGAGATACCTGAAAACATATCACACTTTTCATCATAGTGCTTTTACCAATGCATAAAATGCATGGAGAAGTCATTTCGAATGACTGGTCCTCAGTGTTGTGAGAACGATGACTGGTTAAAATTTTTGGTGGTTTCTTGTTCAGTCCATAGGCCTACATCATGTGGCAAACCGGTGAGCATGTGGCTTTATTAGTATAGGAGATACCTGAAAACATATCACACTTTTCATCATAGTGCTTTTACCAATGCATAAAATGCATGGAGAAGTCATTTCGAATGACTGGTCCTCAGTGTTGTGAGAACGATGACTGGTTAAAATTTTTGGTGGTTTCTTGTTCAGTCCATAGGCCTACATCATGTGGCAAACCGGTGAGCATGTGGCTTTATTAGTATAGGAGATACCTGAAAACATATCACACTTTTCATCATAGTGCTTTTACCAATGCATAAAATGCATGGTGAAGTCATTTCGAATGACTGGTCCTCAGTGTTGTGAGAACGATGACTGGTTAAAATTTTTGGTGGTTTCTTGTTCAGTCCATAGGCCTACATCATGTGGCAAACCGGTGAGCATGTGGCTCTATTAGTATAGGAGATACCTGAAAACATATCACACTTTTCATCATAGTGCATTTACCAATGCATAAAATGCATGGAGAAGTCATTTCGAATGACTGGTCCTCAGTGTTGTGAGAACGATGACTGGTTAAAATTTTTGGTGGTTTCTTGTTCAGTCCATAGGCCTACATCATGTGGCAAACCGGTGAGCATGTGGCTCTATTAGTATAGGAGATACCTGAAAACATCACACTTTTCATCATAGTGCTTTTACCAATGCATAAAATGCATGGAGAAGTCATTTCGAATGACTGGTCCTCAGTGTTGTGAGAACGATGACTGGTTAAAATTTTTGGTGGTTTCTTGTTCAGTCCATAGGCCTACATCATGTGGCAAACCGGTGAGCATGTGGCTCTATTAGTATAGGAGATACCTGAAAACATATCACACTTTTCATCATAGTGCTTTTACCAATGCATAAAATGCATGGAGAAGTCATTTTGAATGACTGGTCCTCAGTGTTGTGAGAACGATGACTGGTTAAAATTTTTGGTGGTTTCTTGTTCAGTCCATAGGCCTACATCATGTGGCAAACCGGTGAGCATGTGGCTCTATTAGTATAGGAGATACCTGAAAACATATCACACTTTTCATCATAGTGCTTTTACCAATGCATAAAATGCATGGAGAAGTCATTTCGAATGACTGGTCCTCAGTGTTGTGAGAACGATGACTGGTTAAAATTTTTGGTGGTTTCTTGTTCAGTCCATAGGCCTACATCATGTGGCAAACCGGTGAGCATGTGGCTCTATTAGTATAGGAGATACCTGAAAACATATCACACTTTTCATCATAGTGCTTTTACCAATGCATAAAATGCATGGAGAAGTCATTTCGAATGACTGGTCCTCAGTGTTGTGAGAACGATGACTGGTTAAAATTTTTGGTGGTTTCTTGTTCAGTCCATAGGCCTACATCATGTGGCAAACCGGTGAGCATGTGGCTCTATTAGTATAGGAGATACCTGAAAACATATCACACTTTTCATCATAGTGCTTTTACCAATGCATAAAATGCATGGAGAAGTCATTTCGAATGACTGGTCCTCAGTGTTGTGAGAACGATGACTGGTTAAAATTTTTGGTGGTTTCTTGTTCAGTCCATAGGCCTACATCATGTGGCAAACCGGTGAGCATGTGGCTCTATTAGTATAGGAGATACCTGAAAACATATCACACTTTTCATCATAGTGCTTTTACCAATGCATAAAATGCATGGAGAAGTCATTTCGAATGACTGGTCCTCAGTGTTGTGAGAACGATGACTGGTTAAAATTTTTGGTGGTTTCTTGTTCAGTCCATAGGCCTACATCATGTGGCAAACCGGTGAGCATGTGGCTCTATTAGTATAGGAGATACCTGAAAACATATCACACTTTTCATCATAGTGCATTTACCAATGCATAAAATGCATGGAGAAGTCATTTCGAATGACTGGTCCTCAGTGTTGTGAGAACGATGACTGGTTAAAATTTTTGGTGGTTTCTTGTTCAGTCCATAGGCCTACATCATGTGGCAAACCGGTGAGCATGTGGCTCTATTAGTATAGGAGATACCTGAAAACATATCACACTTTTCATCATAGTGCTTTTACCAATGCATAAAATGCATGGAGAAGTCATTTCGAATGACTGGTCCTCAGTGTTGTGAGAACGATGACTGGTTAAAATTTTTGGTGGTTTCTTGTTCAGTCCATGGGCCTACATCATGTGGCAAACCGGTGAGCATGTGGCTCTATTAGTATAGGAGATACCTGAAAACATATCACACTTTTCATCATAGTGCTTTTACCAATGCATAAAATGCATGGAGAAGTCATTTCGAATGACTGGTCCTCAGTGTTGTGAGAACGATGACTGGTTAAAATTTTTGGTGGTTTCTTGTTCAGTCCATAGGCCTACATCATGTGGCAAACCGGTGAGCATGTGGCTCTATTAGTATAGGAGATACCTGAAAACATATCACACTTTTCATCATAGTGCTTTTACCAATGCATAAAATGCATGGAGAAGTCATTTCGAATGACTGGTCCTCAGTGTTGTGAGAACGATGACTGGTTAAAATTTTTGGTGGTTTCTTGTTCAGTCCATAGGCCTACATCATGTGGCAAACCGGTGAGCATGTGGCTCTATTAGTATAGGAGATACCTGAAAACATATCACACTTTTCATCATAGTGCTTTTACCAATGCATAAAATGCATGGAGAAGTCATTTCGAATGACTGGTCCTCAGTGTTGTGAGAACGATGACTGGTTAAAATTTTTGGTGGTTTCTTGTTCAGTCCATAGGCCTACATCATGTGGCAAACCGGTGAGCATGTGGCTCTATTAGTATAGGAGATACCTGAAAACATATCACACTTTTCATCATAGTGCTTTTACCAATGCATAAAATGCATGGAGAAGTCATTTCGAATGACTGGTCCTCAGTGTTGTGAGAACGATGACTGGTTAAAATTTTTGGTGGTTTCTTGTTCAGTCCATAGGCCTACATCATGTGGCAAACCGGTGAGCATGTGGCTCTATTAGTATAGGAGATACCTGAAAACATATCACACTTTTCATCATAGTGCTTTTACCAATGCATAAAATGCATGGTGAAGTCATTTCGAATGACTGGTCCTCAGTGTTGTGAGAACGATGACTGGTTAAAATTTTTGGTGGTTTCTTGTTCAGTCCATAGGCCTACATCATGTGGCAAACCGGTGAGCATGTGGCTCTATTAGTATAGGAGATACCTGAAAACATATCACACTTTTCATCATAGTGCATTTACCAATGCATAAAATGCATGGAGAAGTCATTTCGAATGACTGGTTCTCAGTGTTGTGAGAACGATGACTGGTTAAAATTTTTGGTGGTTTCTTGTTCAGTCCATAGGCCTACATCATGTGGCAAACCGGTGAGCATGTGGCTCTATTAGTATAGGAGATACCTGAAAACATATCACACTTTTCATCATAGTGCTTTTACCAATGCATAAAATGCATGGAGAAGTCATTTCGAATGACTGGTCCTCAGTGTTGTGAGAACGATGACTGGTTAAAATTTTTGGTGGTTTCTTGTTCAGTCCATAGGCCTACATCATGTGGCAAACCGGTGAGCATGTGGCTCTATTAGTATAGGAGATACCTGAAAACATATCACACTTTTCATCATAGTGCTTTTACCAATGCATAAAATGCATGGTGAAGTCATTTCGAATGACTGGTCCTCAGTGTTGTGAGAACGATGACTGGTTAAAATTTTTGGTGGTTTCTTGTTCAGTCCATAGGCCTACATCATGTGGCAAACCGGTGAGCATGTGGCTCTATTAGTATAGGAGATACCTGAAAACATATCACACTTTTCATCATAGTGCATTTACCAATGCATAAAATGCATGGAGAAGTCATTTCGAATGACTGGTTCTCAGTGTTGTGAGAACGATGACTGGTTAAAATTTTTGGTGGTTTCTTGTTCAGTCCATAGGCCTACATCATGTGGCAAACCGGTGAGCATGTGGCTCTATTAGTATAGGAGATACCTGAAAACATCACACTTTTCATCATAGTGCTTTTACCAATGCATAAAATGCATGGAGAAGTCATTTCGAATGACTGGTCCTCAGTGTTGTGAGAACGATGACTGGTTAAAATTTTTGGTGGTTTCTTGTTCAGTCCATAGGCCTACATCATGTGGCAAACCGGTGAGCATGTGGCTCTATTAGTATAGGAGATACCTGAAAACATATCACACTTTTCATCATAGTGCTTTTACCAATGCATAAAATGCATGGAGAAGTCATTTTGAATGACTGGTCCTCAGTGTTGTGAGAACGATGACTGGTTAAAATTTTTGGTGGTTTCTTGTTCAGTCCATAGGCCTACATCATGTGGCAAACCGGTGAGCATGTGGCTCTATTAGTATAGGAGATACCTGAAAACATATCACACTTTTCATCATAGTGCTTTTACCAATGCATAAAATGCATGGAGAAGTCATTTCGAATGACTGGTCCTCAGTGTTGTGAGAACGATGACTGGTTAAAATTTTTGGTGGTTTCTTGTTCAGTCCATAGGCCTACATCATGTGGCAAACCGGTGAGCATGTGGCTCTATTAGTATAGGAGATACCTGAAAACATATCACACTTTTCATCATAGTGCTTTTACCAATGCATAAAATGCATGGAGAAGTCATTTCGAATGACTGGTCCTCAGTGTTGTGAGAACGATGACTGGTTAAAATTTTTGGTGGTTTCTTGTTCAGTCCATAGGCCTACATCATGTGGCAAACCGGTGAGCATGTGGCTCTATTAGTATAGGAGATACCTGAAAACATATCACACTTTTCATCATAGTGCTTTTACCAATGCATAAAATGCATGGAGAAGTCATTTCGAATGACTGGTCCTCAGTGTTGTGAGAACGATGACTGGTTAAAATTTTTGGTGGTTTCTTGTTCAGTCCATAGGCCTACATCATGTGGCAAACAGGTGAGCATGTGGCTCTATTAGTATAGGAGATACCTGAAAACATATCACACTTTTCATCATAGTGCATTTACCAATGCATAAAATGCATGGAGAAGTCATTTCGAATGACTGGTCCTCAGTGTTGTGAGAACGATGACTGGTTAAAATTTTTGGTGGTTTCTTGTTCAGTCCATAGGCCTACATCATGTGGCAAACCGGTGAGCATGTGGCTCTATTAGTATAGGAGATACCTGAAAACATCACACTTTTCATCATAGTGCTTTTACCAATGCATAAAATGCATGGAGAAGTCATTTCGAATGACTGGTCCTCAGTGTTGTGAGAACGATGACTGGTTAAAATTTTTGGTGGTTTCTTGTTCAGTCCATAGGCCTACATCATGTGGCAAACCGGTGAGCATGTGGCTCTATTAGTATAGGAGATACCTGAAAACATATCACACTTTTCATCATAGTGCTTTTACCAATGCATAAAATGCATAGAGAAGTCATTTTGAATGACTGGTCCTCAGTGTTGTGAGAACGATGACTGGTTACAATTTTTGGTGGTTTCTTGTTCAGTCCATAGGCCTACATCATGTGGCAAACCGGTGAGCATGTGGCTCTATTAGTATAGGAGATACCTGAAAACATATCACACTTTTCATCATAGTGCTTTTACCAATGCATAAAATGCATGGAGAAGTCATTTCGAATGACTGGTCCTCAGTGTTGTGAGAACGATGACTGGTTAAAATTTTTGGTGGTTTCTTGTTCAGTCCATGGGCCTACATCATGTGGCAAACCGGTGAGCATGTGGCTCTATTAGTATAGGAGATACCTGAAAACATATCACACTTTTCATCATAGTGCTTTTACCAATGCATAAAATGCATGGAGAAGTCATTTCGAATGACTGGTCCTCAGTGTTGTGAGAACGATGACTGGTTAAAATTTTTGGTGGTTTCTTGTTCAGTCCATAGGCCTACATCATGTGGCAAACCGGTGAGCATGTGGCTTTATTAGTATAGGAGATACCTGAAAACATATCACACTTTTCATCATAGTGCTTTTACCAATGCATAAAATGCATGGAGAAGTCATTTCGAATGACTGGTCCTCAGTGTTGTGAGAACGATGACTGGTTAAAATTTTTGGTGGTTTCTTGTTCAGTCCATAGGCCTACATCATGTGGCAAACCGGTGAGCATGTGGCTTTATTAGTATAGGAGATACCTGAAAACATATCACACTTTTCATCATAGTGCTTTTACCAATGCATAAAATGCATGGTGAAGTCATTTCGAATGACTGGTCCTCAGTGTTGTGAGAACGATGACTGGTTAAAATTTTTGGTGGTTTCTTGTTCAGTCCATAGGCCTACATCATGTGGCAAACCGGTGAGCATGTGGCTCTATTAGTATAGGAGATACCTGAAAACATATCACACTTTTCATCATAGTGCATTTACCAATGCATAAAATGCATGGAGAAGTCATTTCGAATGACTGGTCCTCAGTGTTGTGAGAACGATGACTGGTTAAAATTTTTGGTGGTTTCTTGTTCAGTCCATAGGCCTACATCATGTGGCAAACCGGTGAGCATGTGGCTCTATTAGTATAGGAGATACCTGAAAACATCACACTTTTCATCATAGTGCTTTTACCAATGCATAAAATGCATGGAGAAGTCATTTCGAATGACTGGTCCTCAGTGTTGTGAGAACGATGACTGGTTAAAATTTTTGGTGGTTTCTTGTTCAGTCCATAGGCCTACATCATGTGGCAAACCGGTGAGCATGTGGCTCTATTAGTATAGGAGATACCTGAAAACATATCACACTTTTCATCATAGTGCTTTTACCAATGCATAAAATGCATGGAGAAGTCATTTTGAATGACTGGTCCTCAGTGTTGTGAGAACGATGACTGGTTAAAATTTTTGGTGGTTTCTTGTTCAGTCCATAGGCCTACATCATGTGGCAAACCGGTGAGCATGTGGCTCTATTAGTATAGGAGATACCTGAAAACATATCACACTTTTCATCATAGTGCTTTTACCAATGCATAAAATGCATGGAGAAGTCATTTCGAATGACTGGTCCTCAGTGTTGTGAGAACGATGACTGGTTAAAATTTTTGGTGGTTTCTTGTTCAGTCCATAGGCCTACATCATGTGGCAAACCGGTGAGCATGTGGCTCTATTAGTATAGGAGATACCTGAAAACATATCACACTTTTCATCATAGTGCTTTTACCAATGCATAAAATGCATGGAGAAGTCATTTCGAATGACTGGTCCTCAGTGTTGTGAGAACGATGACTGGTTAAAATTTTTGGTGGTTTCTTGTTCAGTCCATAGGCCTACATCATGTGGCAAACCGGTGAGCATGTGGCTCTATTAGTATAGGAGATACCTGAAAACATATCACACTTTTCATCATAGTGCTTTTACCAATGCATAAAATGCATGGAGAAGTCATTTCGAATGACTGGTCCTCAGTGTTGTGAGAACGATGACTGGTTAAAATTTTTGGTGGTTTCTTGTTCAGTCCATAGGCCTACATCATGTGGCAAACCGGTGAGCATGTGGCTCTATTAGTATAGGAGATACCTGAAAACATATCACACTTTTCATCATAGTGCTTTTACCAATGCATAAAATGCATGGAGAAGTCATTTCGAATGACTGGTCCTCAGTGTTGTGAGAACGATGACTGGTTAAAATTTTTGGTGGTTTCTTGTTCAGTCCATAGGCCTACATCATGTGGCAAACCGGTGAGCATGTGGCTCTATTAGTATAGGAGATACCTGAAAACATATCACACTTTTCATCATAGTGCATTTACCAATGCATAAAATGCATGGAGAAGTCATTTCGAATGACTGGTCCTCAGTGTTGTGAGAACGATGACTGGTTAAAATTTTTGGTGGTTTCTTGTTCAGTCCATAGGCCTACATCATGTGGCAAACCGGTGAGCATGTGGCTCTATTAGTATAGGAGATACCTGAAAACATATCACACTTTTCATCATAGTGCTTTTACCAATGCATAAAATGCATGGAGAAGTCATTTCGAATGACTGGTCCTCAGTGTTGTGAGAACGATGACTGGTTAAAATTTTTGGTGGTTTCTTGTTCAGTCCATGGGCCTACATCATGTGGCAAACCGGTGAGCATGTGGCTCTATTAGTATAGGAGATACCTGAAAACATATCACACTTTTCATCATAGTGCTTTTACCAATGCATAAAATGCATGGAGAAGTCATTTCGAATGACTGGTCCTCAGTGTTGTGAGAACGATGACTGGTTAAAATTTTTGGTGGTTTCTTGTTCAGTCCATAGGCCTACATCATGTGGCAAACCGGTGAGCATGTGGCTCTATTAGTATAGGAGATACCTGAAAACATATCACACTTTTCATCATAGTGCTTTTACCAATGCATAAAATGCATGGAGAAGTCATTTCGAATGACTGGTCCTCAGTGTTGTGAGAACGATGACTGGTTAAAATTTTTGGTGGTTTCTTGTTCAGTCCATAGGCCTACATCATGTGGCAAACCGGTGAGCATGTGGCTCTATTAGTATAGGAGATACCTGAAAACATATCACACTTTTCATCATAGTGCTTTTACCAATGCATAAAATGCATGGAGAAGTCATTTCGAATGACTGGTCCTCAGTGTTGTGAGAACGATGACTGGTTAAAATTTTTGGTGGTTTCTTGTTCAGTCCATAGGCCTACATCATGTGGCAAACCGGTGAGCATGTGGCTCTATTAGTATAGGAGATACCTGAAAACATATCACACTTTTCATCATAGTGCTTTTACCAATGCATAAAATGCATGGAGAAGTCATTTCGAATGACTGGTCCTCAGTGTTGTGAGAACGATGACTGGTTAAAATTTTTGGTGGTTTCTTGTTCAGTCCATAGGCCTACATCATGTGGCAAACCGGTGAGCATGTGGCTCTATTAGTATAGGAGATACCTGAAAACATATCACACTTTTCATCATAGTGCTTTTACCAATGCATAAAATGCATGGTGAAGTCATTTCGAATGACTGGTCCTCAGTGTTGTGAGAACGATGACTGGTTAAAATTTTTGGTGGTTTCTTGTTCAGTCCATAGGCCTACATCATGTGGCAAACCGGTGAGCATGTGGCTCTATTAGTATAGGAGATACCTGAAAACATATCACACTTTTCATCATAGTGCATTTACCAATGCATAAAATGCATGGAGAAGTCATTTCGAATGACTGGTTCTCAGTGTTGTGAGAACGATGACTGGTTAAAATTTTTGGTGGTTTCTTGTTCAGTCCATAGGCCTACATCATGTGGCAAACCGGTGAGCATGTGGCTCTATTAGTATAGGAGATACCTGAAAACATCACACTTTTCATCATAGTGCTTTTACCAATGCATAAAATGCATGGAGAAGTCATTTCGAATGACTGGTCCTCAGTGTTGTGAGAACGATGACTGGTTAAAATTTTTGGTGGTTTCTTGTTCAGTCCATAGGCCTACATCATGTGGCAAACCGGTGAGCATGTGGCTCTATTAGTATAGGAGATACCTGAAAACATATCACACTTTTCATCATAGTGCTTTTACCAATGCATAAAATGCATGGAGAAGTCATTTTGAATGACTGGTCCTCAGTGTTGTGAGAACGATGACTGGTTAAAATTTTTGGTGGTTTCTTGTTCAGTCCATAGGCCTACATCATGTGGCAAACCGGTGAGCATGTGGCTCTATTAGTATAGGAGATACCTGAAAACATATCACACTTTTCATCATAGTGCTTTTACCAATGCATAAAATGCATGGAGAAGTCATTTCGAATGACTGGTCCTCAGTGTTGTGAGAACGATGACTGGTTAAAATTTTTGGTGGTTTCTTGTTCAGTCCATAGGCCTACATCATGTGGCAAACCGGTGAGCATGTGGCTCTATTAGTATAGGAGATACCTGAAAACATATCACACTTTTCATCATAGTGCTTTTACCAATGCATAAAATGCATGGAGAAGTCATTTCGAATGACTGGTCCTCAGTGTTGTGAGAACGATGACTGGTTAAAATTTTTGGTGGTTTCTTGTTCAGTCCATAGGCCTACATCATGTGGCAAACCGGTGAGCATGTGGCTCTATTAGTATAGGAGATACCTGAAAACATATCACACTTTTCATCATAGTGCTTTTACCAATGCATAAAATGCATGGAGAAGTCATTTCGAATGACTGGTCCTCAGTGTTGTGAGAACGATGACTGGTTAAAATTTTTGGTGGTTTCTTGTTCAGTCCATAGGCCTACATCATGTGGCAAACCGGTGAGCATGTGGCTCTATTAGTATAGGAGATACCTGAAAACATATCACACTTTTCATCATAGTGCTTTTACCAATGCATAAAATGCATGGAGAAGTCATTTCGAATGACTGGTCCTCAGTGTTGTGAGAACGATGACTGGTTAAAATTTTTGGTGGTTTCTTGTTCAGTCCATAGGCCTACATCATGTGGCAAACCGGTGAGCATGTGGCTCTATTAGTATAGGAGATACCTGAAAACATATCACACTTTTCATCATAGTGCTTTTACCAATGCATAAAATGCATGGAGAAGTCATTTCGAATGACTGGTCCTCAGTGTTGTGAGAACGATGACTGGTTAAAATTTTTGGTGGTTTCTTGTTCAGTCCATAGGCCTACATCATGTGGCAAACCGGTGAGCATGTGGCTCTATTAGTATAGGAGATACCTGAAAACATATCACACTTTTCATCATAGTGCTTTTACCAATGCATAAAATGCATGGAGAAGTCATTTCGAATGACTGGTCCTCAGTGTTGTGAGAACGATGACTGGTTAAAATTTTGGTGGTTTCTTGTTCAGTCCATAGGCCTACATCATGTGGCAAACCGGTGAGCATGTGGCTCTATTAGTATAGGAGATACCTGAAAACATATCACACTTTTCATCATAGTGCTTTTACCAATGCATAAAATGCATGGAGAAGTCATTTTGAATGACTGGTCCTCAGTGTTGTGAGAACGATGACTGGTTAAAATTTTTGGTGGTTTCTTGTTCAGTCCATGGGCCTACATCATGTGGCAAACCGGTGAGCATGTGACTCTATTAGTATAGGAGATACCTGAAAACATATCACACTTTTCATCATAGTGCTTTTACCAATGCATAAAATGCATGGAGAAGTCATTTCGAATGACTGGTCCTCAGTGTTGTGAGAACGATGACTGGTTAAAATTTTTGGTGGTTTCTTGTTCAGTCCATGGGCCTACATCATGTGGCAAACCGGTGAGCATGTGGCTCTATTAGTATAGGAGATACCTGAAAACATATCACACTTTTCATCATAGTGCTTTTACCAATGCATAAAATGCATGGAGAAGTCATTTCGAATGACTGGTCCTCAGTGTTGTGAGAACGATGACTGGTTAAAATTTTTGGTGGTTTCTTGTTCAGTCCATAGGCCTACATCATGTGGCAAACCGGTGAGCATGTGGCTCTATTAGTATAGGAGATACCTGAAAACATATCACACTTTTCATCATAGTGCTTTTACCAATGCATAAAATGCATGGAGAAGTCATTTCGAATGACTGGTCCTCAGTGTTGTGAGAACGATGACTGGTTAAAATTTTTGGTGGTTTCTTGTTCAGTCCATAGGCCTACATCATGTGGCAAACCGGTGAGCATGTGGCTCTATTAGTATAGGAGATACCTGAAAACATATCACACTTTTCATCATAGTGCTTTTACCAATGCATAAAATGCATGGAGAAGTCATTTCGAATGACTGGTCCTCAGTGTTGTGAGAACGATGACTGTTTAAAATTTTTGGTGGTTTCTTGTTCAGTCCATAGGCCTACATCATGTGGCAAACCGTTGAGAATGTGGCTCTATTAGTATAGGAGATACCTGAAAACATATCACACTTTTCATCATAGTGCTTTTACCAATGCATAAAATGCATGGAGAAGTCATTTCGAATGACTGGTCCTCAGTGTTGTGAGAACGATGACTGGTTAAAATTTTTGGTGGTTTCTTGTTCAGTCCATAGGCCTACATCATGTGGCAAACCGGTGAGCATGTGGCTCTATTAGTATAGGAGATACCTGAAAACATATCACACTTTTCATCATAGTGCTTTTACCAATGCATAAAATGCATGGAGAAGTCATTTCGAATGACTGGTCCTCAGTGTTGTGAGAACGATGACTGGTTAATATTTTTGGTGGTTTCTTGTTCAGTCCATAGGCCTACATCATGTGGCAAACCGGTGAGCATGTGGCTCTATTAGTATAGGAGATACCTGAAAACATATCACACTTTTCATCATAGTGCTTTTACCAATGCATAAAATGCATGGAGAAGTCATTTCGAATGACTGGTCCTCAGTGTTGTGAGAACGATGACTGGTTAAAATTTTTGGTGGTTTCTTGTTCAGTCCATAGGCCTACATCATGTGGCAAACCGGTGAGCATGTGGCTCTATTAGTATAGGAGATACCTGAAAACATATCACACTTTTCATCATAGTGCTTTTACCAATGCATAAAATGCATGGAGAAGTCATTTCGAATGACTGGTCCTCAGTGTTGTGAGAACGATGACTGGTTAAAATTTTTGGTGGTTTCTTGTTCAGTCCATAGGCCTACATCATGTGGCAAACCGGTGAGCATGTGGCTCTATTAGTATAGGAGATACCTGAAAACATATCACACTTTTCATCATAGTGCTTTTACCAATGCATAAAATGCATGGAGAAGTCATTTCGAATGACTGGTCCTCAGTGTTGTGAGAACGATGACTGGTTAAAATTTTTGGTGGTTTCTTGTTCAGTCCATAGGCCTACATCATGTGGCAAACCGGTGAGCATGTGGCTCTATTAGTATAGGAGATACCTGAAAACATATCACACTTTTCATCATAGTGCTTTTACCAATGCATAAAATGCATGGAGAAGTCATTTCGAATGACTGGTCCTCAGTGTTGTGAGAACGATGACTGGTTAAAATTTTTGGTGGTTTCTTGTTCAGTCCATAGGCCTACATCATGTGGCAAACCGGTGAGCATGTGGCTCTATTAGTATAGGAGATACCTGAAAACATATCACACTTTTCATCATAGTGCTTTTACCAATGCATAAAATGCATGGAGAAGTCATTTCGAATGACTGGTCCTCAGTGTTGTGAGAACGATGACTGGTTAAAATTTTTGGTGGTTTCTTGTTCAGTCCATAGGCCTACATCATGTGGCAAACCAGTGAGCATGTGGCTCTATTAGTATAGGAGATACCTGAAAACATATCACACTTTTCATCATAGTGCTTTTACCAATGCATAAAATGCATGGAGAAGTCATTTCGAATGACTGGTCCTCAGTGTTGTGAGAACGATGACTGGTTAAAATTTTTGGTGGTTTCTTGTTCAGTCCATAGGCCCACATCATGTGGCAAACCGGTGAGCATGTGGCTCTATTAGTATAGGAGATACCTGAAAACATATCACACTTTTCATCATAGTGCTTTTACCAATGCATAAAATGCATGGAGAAGTCATTTCGAATGACTGGTCCTCAGTGTTGTGAGAACGATGACTGGTTAAAATTTTTGGTGGTTTCTTGTTCAGTCCATAGGCCTACATCATGTGGCAAACCGGTGAGCATGTGGCTCTATTAGTATAGGAGATACCTGAAAACATATCACACTTTTCATCATAGTGCTTTTACCAATGCATAAAATGCATGAAGAAGTCATTTCGAATGACTGGTCCTCAGTGTTGTGAGAACGATGACTGGTTAAAATTTTTGGTGGTTTCTTGTTCAGTCCATGGGCCTACATCATGTGGCAAACCGGTGAGCATGTGGCTCTATTAGTATAGGAGATACCTGAAAACATATCACACTTTTCATCATAGTGCTATTACCAATGCATAAAATGCATGGAGAAGTCATTTCGAATGACTGGTCCTCAGTGTTGTGAGAACGATGACTGGTTAAAATTTTTGTTGGTTTCTTGTTCAGTCCATAGGCCTACATCATGTGGCAAACCGGTGAGCATGTGGCTCTATTAGTATAGGAGATACCTGAAAACATATCACACTTTTCATCATAGTGCTTTTACCAATGCATAAAATGCATGGAGAAGTCATTTCGAATGACTGGTCCTCAGTGTTGTGAGAACGATGACTGGTTAAAATTTTTGGTGGTTTCTTGTTCAGTCCATAGGCCTACATCATGTGGCAAACCGGTGAGCATGTGGTTCTATTAGTATAGGAGATACCTGAAAACATATCACACTTTTCATCATAGTGCTTTTACCAATGCATAAAATGCATGGAGAAGTCATTTCGAATGACTTGTCCTCAGTGTTGTGAGAACGATGACTGGTTAAAATTTTTGGTCGTTTCTTGTTCAGTCCATAGGCCTACATCATGTGGCAAACCGGTGAGCATGTGGCTCTATTAGTTTAGGAGATACCTGAAAACATATCACACTTTTCATCATAGTGCTTTTACCAATGCATAAAATGCATGGAGAAGTCATTTCGAATGACTGGTCCTCAGTGTTGTGAGAACGATGACTGGTTAAAATTTTTGGTGGTTTCTTGTTCAGTCCATAGGCCTACATCATGTGGCAAACCAGTGAGCATGTGGCTCTATTAGTATAGGAGATACCTGAAAACATATCACACTTTTCATCATAGTGCTTTTACCAATGCATAAAATGCATGGAGAAGTCATTTCGAATGACTGGTCCTCAGTGTTGTGAGAACGATGACTGGTTAAAATTTTTGGTGGTTTCTTGTTCAGTCCATAGGCCTACATCATGTGGCAAACCAGTGAGCATGTGGCTCTATTAGTATAGGAGATACCTGAAAACATATCACACTTTTCATCATAGTGCTTTTACCAATGCATAAAATGCATGGAGAAGTCATTTCGAATGACTGGTCCTCAGTGTTGTGAGAACGATGACTGGTTAAAATTTTTGGTGGTTTCTTGTTCAGTCCATAGGCCTACATCATGTGGCAAACCGGTGAGCATGTGGCTCTATTAGTATAGGAGATACCTGAAAACATATCACACTTTTCATCATAGTGCTTTTACCAATGCATAAAATGCATGGAGAAGTCATTTCGAATGACTGGTCCTCAGTGTTGTGAGAACGATGACTGGTTAAAATTTTTGGTGGTTTCTTGTTCAGTCCATAGGCCTACATCATGTGGCAAACCGTGTGAGCATGTGGCTCTATTAGTATAGGAGATACCTGAAAACATATCACACTTTTCATCATAGTGCTTTTACCAATGCATAAAATGCATGGAGAAGTCATTTCGAATGACTGGTCCTCAGTGTTGTGAGAACGATGACTGGTTAAAATTTTTGGTGGTTTCTTGTTCAGTCCATAGGCCTACATCATGTGGCAAACCGGTGAGCATGTGGCTCTATTAGTATAGGAGATACCTGAAAACATATCACACTTTTCATCATAGTGCTTTTACCAATGCATAAAATGCATGGAGAAGTCATTTCGAATGACTGGTCCTCAGTGTTGTGAGAACGATGACTGGTTAAAATTTTTGGTGGTTTCTTGTTCAGTCCATGGGCCTACATCATGTGGCAAACGGTGAGCATGTGGCTCTATTAGTATAGGAGATACCTGAAAACATATCACACTTTTCATCATAGTGCTATTACCAATGCATAAAATGCATGGAGAAGTCATTTCGAATGACTGGTCCTCAGTGTTGTGAGAACGATGACTGGTTAAAATTTTTGGTGGTTTCTTGTTCAGTCCATAGGCCTACATCATGTGGCAAACCGGTGGAGCATGTGGCTCTATTAGTATAGCAGATACCTGAAAACATATCACACTTTTCATCATAGTGCTTTTACCAATGCATAAAATGCATGGAGAAGTCATTTCGAATGACTGGTCCTCAGTGTTGTGAGAACGATGACTGGTTAAAATTTTTGGTGGTTTCTTGTTCAGTCCATAGGCCTACATCATGTGGCAAACCGGTGAGCATGTGGCTCTATTAGTATAGGAGATACCTGAAAACATATCACACTTTTCATCATAGTGCTTTTACCAATGCATAAAATGCATGGAGAAGTCATTTCGAATGACTGGTCCTCAGTGTTGTGAGAACGATGACTGGTTAAAATTTTTGGTCGTTTCTTGTTCAGTCCATAGGCCTACATCATGTGGCAAACCGGTGAGCATGTGGCTCTATTAGTTTAGGAGATACCTGAAAACATATCACACTTTTCATCATAGTGCTTTTACCAATGCATAAAATGCATGGAGAAGTCATTTCGAATGACTGGTCCTCAGTGTTGTGAGAACGATGACTGGTTTAAAATTTTTGGTGGTTTCTTGTTCAGTCCATAGGCCTACATCATGTGGCAAACCAGTGAGCATGTGGCTCTATTAGTATAGGAGATACCTGAAAACATATCACACTTTTCATCATAGTGCTTTTACCAATGCATAAAATGCATGGAGAAGTCATTTCGAATGACTGGTCCTCAGTGTTGTGAGAACGATGACTGGTTAAAATTTTTGGTGGTTTCTTGTTCAGTCCATAGGCCTACATCATGTGGCAAACCAGTGAGCATGTGGCTCTATTAGTATAGGAGATACCTGAAAACATATCACACTTTTCATCATAGTGCTTTTACCAATGCATAAAATGCATGGAGAAGTCATTTCGAATGACTGGTCCTCAGTGTTGTGAGAACGATGACTGGTTAAAATTTTTGGTAATTTTGGTCGTTTCTTGTTCAGTCCATAGGCCTACATCATGTGGCCAAACCGGTGAGCATGTGGCTCTATTAGCTATAGGAGATACCTGAAAACATATCACACTTTTCATCATAGTGCTTTTACCAATGCATAAAATGCATGGAGAAGTCATTTCGAATGACTGGTCCTCATGTTGTGAGAACGATGACTGGTTAAAATTTTTGGTGGTTTCTTGTTCAGAAAATAGGCCTACATCATGTGGGCAAACCAGTGAGCATGTGGCTCTAATTAGTATAGGAGATACCTGAAAACATATCACACTTTTCATCATAGTGCTTTTACCAATGCATAAAATGCATGGAGAAGTAATTTCGAATGACTGGTCCTCAGTGTTGTGAGAACGATGACTGGTTAAAATTTTTGGTGGTTTCTTGTTCAGTCCATAGGCCTACATCATGTGGCAAACCGGTGAGCATGTGGGCTCTATAATAGTATAGGAGATACCTGAAAACATATCACACTTTTCATCATAGTGCTTTTACCAATGCATAAAATGCATGGAGAAGTCATTTCGAATGACTGGTCCTCAGTGTTGTGAGAACGATGACTGGTTAAAATTTTTGGTGGTTTCTTGTTCAGTCCATAGGCCTACATCATGTGGCAAACCGGTGAGCATGTGGCTCTATTAGTATAGGAGATACCTGAAAACATATCACACTTTTCATCATAGTGCTTTTACCAATGCATAAAATGCATGGAGAAGTCATTTCGAATGACTGGTCCTCAGTGTTGTGAGAACGATGACTGGTTTAAAATTTTGGTGGTTTCTTGTTCAGTCCATAGGCCTACATCATGTGGCAAACCGGTGAGCATGTGGCTCTATTAGTATAGGAGATACCTGAAAACATATCACACTTTTCATCATAGTGCTTTTACCAATGCATAAAATGCATGGAGAAGTCATTTCGAATGACTGGTCCTCAGTGTTGTGAGAACGATGACTGGTTAAAATTTTTGGTGGTTTCTTGTTCAGTCCATAGGCCTACATCATGTGGCAAACCGGTGAGCATGTGGCTCTATTAGTATAGGAGATACCTGAAAACATATCACACTTTTCATCATAGTGCTTTTACCAATGCATAAAATGCATGGAGAAGTCATTTCGAATGACTGGTCCTCAGTGTTGTGAGAACGATGACTGGTTAAAATTTTTGGTGGTTTCTTGTTCAGTCCATGGGCCTACATCATGTGGCAAACGCGGTGAGCATGTGGCTCTATTAGTATAGGAGATACCTGAAAACATATCACACTTTTCATCATAGTGCTATTACCAATGCATAAAATGCATGGAGAAGTCATTTCGAATGACTGGTCCTCAGTGTTGTGAGAACGATGACTGGTTAAAATTTTTGGTGGTTTCTTGTTCAGTCCATAGGCCTACATCATGTGGCAAACCGGTGAGCATGTGGCTCTATTAGTAAGGAGATACCTGAAAACATATCACAACTTTTCATCATAGTGCTTTACCAATGCATAAAATGCTTGGAGAAGTCATTTCGAATGACTGGTCTCAGTGTTGTGAGAACGATGACTGGTTAAAATTTTGGTGGTGGTTTCTTGTTCAGTCCATAGGCCTACATCATGTGGCAAACCGGTGAGCATGTGCTCTATTAGTATAGGAGATACCTGAAAACATATCACACCTTTTCATCATAGTGCTTTTACCAATGCATAAAATGCATGGAGAAGTCATTTCGAATGACTGGTCCTCAGTGTTGTGAGAACGATGACTGGTTAAAATTTTTGGTCGTTTCTTGTTCAGTCCATAGGCCAACATCATGTGGCAAACCGGTGAGCATGTGGCTCTATTAGTTTAGGGAGATACCTGAAAACATATCACACTTTTCATCATAGTGCTTTTACCAATGCATAAATGCATGGAGAAGTCATTTCGAATGACTGGTCCTCAGGGTTGTGAGAACGATGACTGGTTAAAATTTTTGGTGGTTTCTTGTATCAGTCCATAGGCCTACATCATGTGGCAAACCAGTGAGCATGTGGCTCTATTAGTATAGGAGATACCCTGAAAACATATCACACCTTTTCATCATACTGCTTTTACCAATGCATAAAAATGCATGGAGAAGTCATTTCGAATGACTGGTCCTCAGTGTTGTGAGAACGATGACTGGTTAAAATTTTGGTGGTTTCTTGTTCAGTCCATAGGCCTACATCATGTGCAAACCAGTGAGCATGTGGCTCTATTAGTATAGGAGATACCTGAAAAACATATCACACTTTTCCATCATAGTGCTTTTACCAATGCATAAAATGGCATGGAGAAGTCATTTCGAATGACTGGTCCTCAGTGTTGTGAGATCGATGTACTGGTTAAATTTTTGGTGGTTCTTGTTCAGTCCATAGGCCTACATCATGTGGCAAACCGGTGAGCATGTGCTCTATTAGTATAGGAGATACCAGAAAACATATCACACTTTTCATCATAGTGCTTTACCAATGCATAAAATGCATGGAGAAGTCATTTCGAATGACTGGTCCTCATGTTGTGAGAACGATGACTGGTTTAAAATTTTTGGTGGTTTCTTGTTCAGTCCATAGGCCTACATCATGTGGCAAACCAGTGAGCATGTGGCTCTATTAGTATAGGTAGATACCTGAAAACATATCACACTTTTCATCATAGTGCTTTTACCAATGCATAAATGCATGGAGAAGTCATTTCGAATGACTGGTCCTCAGTGTTGTTGAGAACGATGACTGGTTAAAATTTTTGGTGGTTTCTTGTTCAGTCCATAGGCCTACATCATGTGGCAAACCGGTGAGCATGTGGCTCTATTAGTATAGGAGATACCTGAAAACATATCACACTTTTCATCATAGTGCTTTTACCAATGCATAAAATGCATGGAGAAGTCATTTCGAATGACTGGTCCTCAGTGTTGTGAGAACGATGACTGGTTAAATTTTTGGTGGTTTCTTGTTCAGTCCATGGGCCTACATCATGTGGCAAACCGGTGAGCATGTGGCTCTGTTAGTATAGGAGATACCTGAAAACATATCACACTTTTCATCATAGTGCTTTTACCAATGCATAAAATGCATGGAAGAAGTCATTTCGAATGACTGGTCCTCAGTGTTGTGAGAACGATGACTGGTTAACATTTTTTGGTGGTTTCTTGTTCAGTCCATAGGCCTACATCATGTGGCAAACCGGTGAGCATGTGGCTCTATTAGTATAGGAGATACCTGAAAACATATCACACTTTTCATCATAGTGCTTTTACCAATGCAATAAAATGCATGGAGAAGTCATTTCGAATGACTGTCCTCAGTGTTGTGAGAACGATGACTGGTTAAAATTTTTGGTGGTTTCTGTTCAGTCCATAGGCCTACATCATGTGGCAAACCGGTGAGCATGTGGCTCTATTAGTATAGGAGATACCTGAAAACATATCACACTTTTCATCATAGTGCTTTTACAATGCATAAAATGCATGGAGAAGTCATTTCGAATGACTGGTCCTCAGTGTTGTTGAGAACGATGACTGGTTAAAATTTTTGGTCGTTTCTTGTTCAGTCCATAGGCCTACATCATGTGGCAAACCGGTGAGCATGTGGCTCTATTAGTTTTAGGAGATACCTGAAAACATATCACACTTTTCATCATAGTGCTTTTACCAATGCTTTAAAATGCATGGAGAAGTCATTTCGAATGACTGGTCCTCAGTGTTGTGAGAACGATGAACTGGTTAAAATTTTTGGTGGTTTCTTGTTCAGTCCATAGGCCTACATCATGTGGCAAACAGTGAGCATGTGGCTCTATTAGTATAGGAGATACCTGAAAACATATCACACTTTTCATCATAGTGCTTTTACCAATGCATAAAATGCATGGAGAAGTCATTTCGAATGACTGGTCCTCAGTGTTGTGAGAACGATGACTGGTTAAAATTTTGGTGGTTTCTTGTTCAGTCCATAGGCCTACATCATGTGGCAAACCAGTGAGCATGTGGCTCTATTAGTATAGGAGATACCTGAAAACATATCACACTTTTCATCATAGTGCTTTTACCAATGCATAAAATGCATGGAGAAGTCATTTCGAATGACTGGTCCTCAGTGTTGTGAGAACGATGACTGGTTAAAATTTTTGGTGGTTTCTTGTTCAGTCCATAGGCCTACATCATGTGGCAAACCGGTGTGCATGTGGCTCTATTAGTATAGGAGATACCTGAAAACATATCACACTTTTCATCATAGTGCTTTTACCAATGCATAAAATGCATGGAGAAGTCATTTCGAATGACTGGTCCTCAGTGTTGAGGAGAACGATGACTGGTTAAAATTTTTGGTGGTTTCTTGTTCAGTCCATAGGCCTACATCATGTGGCAAACCAGTGAGCATGTGGCTCTATTAGTATAGGAGATACCTGAAAACATATCACACTTTTCATCATAGTGCTTTTACCAATGCATAAAATGCATTGAGAAGTCAATTCGAATGACTGGTCCTCAGTCTGTTTTGTGAGAACGATGACTGGTTAAAATTTTTGGTGGTTTCTTGTTCAGTCCATGGGCCTACATCATGTGGCAAACCGGTGAGCATGTGACTCTATTAGTATAGGAGATACCTGAAAACATATCACACTTTTCATCATAGTGCTTTTACCAATGCATAAAATGCATGGAGAAGTCATTTCGAATGACTGGTCCTCAGTGTTGTGAGAACGATGACTGGTTAAAATTTTTGGTGGTTTCTTGTTCAGTCCATGGGCCTACATCATGTGGCAAACCGGTGAGCATGTGGCTCTATTAGTATAGGAGATACCTGAAAACATATCACACTTTTCATCATAGTGCTTTTACCAATGCATAAAATGCATGGAGAAGTCATTCGAATGACTGGTCCTCAGTGTTGTGAGAACGATGACTGGTTAAAATTTTTGGTCGTTTCTTGTTCAGTCCATAGGCCTACATCATGTGGCAACCGGTGAGCATGTGGCTCTATTAGTTAGGAGATACCTGAAAACATATCACACTTTTCATCATAGTGCGTTTACCAATGCATAAAATGCATGGAGAAGTCATTTCGAATGACTGGTCCTCAGTGTTGTGAGAACGATGACTGGTTAAAATTTTTGGTCGTTTCTTGTTCAGTCCATAGGCCTACATCATGTGGCAAACCGTGTGAGCAGTGGCTCTATTAGTTTAGGAGATACCTGAAAACATATCACACTTTTCATCATAGTGCTTTTACCAATGCATAAAATGCATGGAGAAGTCATTTCGAATGACTGGTCCTCAGTGTTGTGAGAACGATGACTGGTTAAAATTTTTGGTGGTTTCTTGTTCAGTCCATAGGCCTACATCATGTGGCAAACCGGTGAGCATGTGGCTCTATTAGTATAGGAGATACCTGAAAACATATCACACTTTTCATCATAGTGCTTTTACCAATGCATAAAATGCATGGAGAAGTCATTTCGAATGACTGGTCCTCAGTGTTGTGAGAACGATGACTGGTTAAAATTTTTGGTGGTTTCTTGTTCAGTCCATAGGCCTACATCATGTGGCCAAACCGGTGAGCATGTGGCTCTATTAGTATAGGAGATACCTGAAAACATATCACACTTTTCATCATAGTGCTTTTACCAAGCATAAATGCATGGAGAAGTCATTTCGAATGACTGGTCCTCAGTGTTGTTGAGAACGATGACTGGTTAAAATTTTTGGTGGTTTCTTGTTCAGTCCATAGCCTACATCATGTGGCAAACCGGTGAGCATGTGGCTCTATTAGTATAGGAGATACCTGAAAACATATCACACTTTCATCATAGTGCTTTTACCAATGCATAAAATGCATGGAGAAGTCATTTCGAATGACTGGTCCTCAGTGTTGTGAGAACGATGACTGGTGTTAAAATTTTGGTGGTTTCTTGTTCAGTCCATAGGCCTACATCATGTGGCAAACCGGGTGAGCATGTGGCTCTATTAGTATAGGAGATACCTGAAAACATATCACACTTTTCATCATAGTGCTTTTACCAATGCATAAAATGCATGGAGAAGTCATTTCGAATGACTGGTCCTCAGTGTTGTGAGAACGATGACTGGTTAAAAAATTTTGGTGGTTTCTTGTTCAGTCCATGGGCCTACATCATGTGGCAAACACGGTGAGCAGTGGCTCTATTAGTATAGGAGATACCTGAAAACATATCACACTTTTCATCATAGTGCTTTTACCAATGCATAAAATGCATGGATGACTGGTCCTCAGTGTTGTGAGAACGATGACTGGTTAAAATTTTTGGTGGTTTCTTGTTCAGTCCATAGGCCTACATCATGTGGCAAACCGGTGAGCATGTGGCTCTATTAGTATAGGAGATACCTGAAAACATATCACACTTTTCATCATAGTGCTTTTACCAATGCATAAAATGCATGGAGAAGTCATTTCGAATGACTGGTCCTCAGTGTTGTGAGAACGATGACTGGTTAAAATTTTTGGTGGTTTCTTGTTCAGTCCATAGGCCTACATCATGTGGCAAACCGGTGAGCATGTGGCTCTATTAGTATAGGAGATACCTGAAAACATATCACACTTTTCATCATAGTGCTTTTACCAATGCATAAAATGCATGGAGAAGTCATTTCGAATGACTGGTCCTCAGTGTTGTGAGAACGATGACTGGTTAAAATTTTTGGTGGTTTCTTGTTCAGTCCATATGCCTACATCATGTGGCAAACCGGTGAGCATGTGGCTCTATTAGTATAGGAGATACCTGAAAACATATCACACTTTTCATCATAGTGCTTTTACCAATGCATAAAATGCATGGAGAAGTCATTTCGAATGACTGGTCCTCAGTGTTGTGAGAATGATGACTGGTTAAAATTTTTGGTGGTTTCTTGTTCAGTCCATAGGCCTACATCATGTGGCAAACCGGTGAGCATGTGGCTCTATTAGTATAGGAGATACCTGAAAACATATCACACTTTTCATCATAGTGCTTTTACCAATGCATAAAATGCATGGAGAAGTCATTTCGAATGACTGGTCCTCAGTGTTGTGAGAACGATGACTGGTTAAAATTTTTGGTGGTTTCTTGTTCAGTCCATAGGCCTACATCATGTGGCAAACCAGTGAGCATGTGGCTCTATTAGTATAGGAGATACCTGAAAACATATCACACTTTTCATCATAGTGCTTTTACCAATGCATAAAATGCATGGAGAAGTCATTTCGAATGACTGGTCCTCAGTGTTGTGACAACGATGACTGGTTAAAATTTTTGGTGGTTTCTTGTTCAGTCCATAGGCCTACATCATGTGGCAAACCGGTGAGCATGTGGCTCTATTAGTATAGGAGATACCTGAAAACATATCACACTTTTCATCATAGTGCTTTTACCAATGCATAAAATGCATGGAGAAGTCATTTCGAATGACTGGTCCTCAGTGTTGTGAGAACGATGACTGGTTAAAATTTTTGGTGGTTTCTTGTTCAGTCCATAGGCCTACATCATGTGGCAAACCAGTGAGCATGTGGCTCTATTAGTATAGGAGATACCTGAAAACATATCACACTTTTCATCATAGTGCTTTTACCAATGCATAAAATGCATGGAGAAGTCATTTCGAATGACTGGTCCTCAGTGTTGTGAGAACGATGACTGGTTAAAATTTTTGGTGGTTTCTTGTTCAGTCCATAGGCCTACATCATGTGGCAAACCGGTGAGCATGTGGCTCTATTAGTATAGGAAATACCTGAAAACATATCACACTTTTCATCATAGTGCTTTTACCAATGCATAAAATGCATGGAGAAGTCATTTCGAATGACTGGTCCTCAGTGTTGTGAGAACGATGACTGGTTAAAATTTTTGGTGGTTTCTTGTTCAGTCCATAGGCCTACATCATGTGGCAAACCGGTGAGCATGTGGCTCTATTAGTATAGGAGATACCTGAAAACATATCACACTTTTCATCATAGTGCTTTTACCAATGCATAAAATGCATGGAGAAGTCATTTCGAATGACTGGTCCTCAGTGTTGTGAGAACGATGACTGGTTAAAATTTTTGGTGGTTTCTTGTTCAGTCCATAGGCCTACATCATGTGGCAAACCGGTGAGCATGTGGCTCTATTAGTATAGGAGATACCTGAAAACATATCACACTTTTCATCATAGTGCATTTACCAATGCATAAAATGCATGGAGAAGTCATTTCGAATGACTGGTCCTCAGTGTTGTGAGAACGATGACTGGTTAAAATTTTTGGTGGTTTCTTGTTCAGTCCATAGGCCTACATCATGTGGCAAACCGGTGAGCATGTGGCTCTATTAGTATAGGAGATACCTGAAAACATATCACACTTTTCATCATAGTGCTTTTACCAATGCATAAAATGCATGGAGAAGTCATTTCGAATGACTGGTCCTCAGTGTTGTGAGAACGATGACTGGTTAAAATTTTTGGTGGTTTCTTGTTCAGTCCATAGGCCTACATCATGTGGCAAACCGGTGAGCATGTGGCTCTATTAGTATAGGAGATACCTGAAAACATATCACACTTTTCATCATAGTGCTTTTACCAATGCATAAAATGCATGGAGAAGTCATTTCGAATGACTGGTCCTCAGTGTTGTGAGAACGATGACTGGTTAAAATTTTTGGTGGTTTCTTGTTCAGTCCATAGGCCTACATCATGTGGCAAACCGGTGAGCATGTGGCTCTATTAGTATAGGAGATACCTGAAAACATATCACACTTTTCATCATAGTGCTTTTACCAATGCATAAAATGCATGGAGAAGTCATTTCGAATGACTGGTCCTCAGTGTTGTGAGAACGATGACTGGTTAAAATTTTTGGTCGTTTCTTGTTCAGTCCATAGGCCTACATCATGTGGCAAACCGGTGAGCATGTGGCTCTATTAGTTTAGGAGATACCTGAAAACATATCACACTTTTCATCATAGTGCTTTTACCAACGCATAAAATGCATGGAGAAGTCATTTCGAATGACTGGTCCTCAGTGTTGTGAGAATGATGACTGGTTAAAATTTTTGGTGGTTTCTTGTTCAGTCCATAGGCCTACATCATGTGGCAAACCGGTGAGCATGTGGCTCTATTAGTATAGGAGATACCTGAAAACATATCACACTTTTCATCATAGTGCTTTTACCAATGCATAAAATGCATGGAGAAGTCATTTCGAATGACTGGTCCTCAGTGTTGTGAGAACGATGACTGGTTAAAATTTTTGGTGGTTTCTTGTTCAGTCCATAGGCCTACATCATGTGGCAAACCAGTGAGCATGTGGCTCTATTAGTATAGGAGATACCTGAAAACATATCACACTTTTCATCATAGTGCTTTTACCAATGCATAAAATGCATGGAGAAGTCATTTCGAATGACTGGTCCTCAGTGTTGTGAGAACGATGACTGGTTAAAATTTTTGGTGGTTTCTTGTTCAGTCCATAGGCCTACATCATGTGGCAAACCGGTGAGCATGTGGCTCTATTAGTATAGGAGATACCTGAAAACATATCACACTTTTCATCATAGTGCTTTTACCAATGCATAAAATGCATGGTGAAGTCATTTCGAATGACTGGTCCTCAGTGTTGTGAGAACGATGACTGGTTAAAATTTTTGGTGGTTTCTTGTTCAGTCCATAGGCCTACATCATGTGGCAAACCGGTGAGCATGTGGCTCTATTAGTATAGGAGATACCTGAAAACATATCACACTTTTCATCATAGTGCATTTACCAATGCATAAAATGCATGGAGAAGTCATTTCGAATGACTGGTCCTCAGTGTTGTGAGAACGATGACTGGTTAAAATTTTTGGTGGTTTCTTGTTCAGTCCATAGGCCTACATCATGTGGCAAACCGGTGAGCATGTGGCTCTATTAGTATAGGAGATACCTGAAAACATATCACACTTTTCATCATAGTGCTTTTACCAATGCATAAAATGCATGGAGAAGTCATTTCGAATGACTGGTCCTCAGTGTTGTGAGAACGATGACTGGTTAAAATTTTTGGTGGTTTCTTGTTCAGTCCATAGGCCTACATCATGTGGCAAACCGGTGAGCATGTGGCTCTATTAGTATAGGAGATACCTGAAAACATATCACACTTTTCATCATAGTGCTTTTACCAATGCATAAAATGCATGGAGAAGTCATTTCGAATGACTGGTCCTCAGTGTTGTGAGAACGATGACTGGTTAAAATTTTTGGTGGTTTCTTGTTCAGTCCATAGGCCTACATCATGTGGCAAACCGGTGAGCATGTGGCTCTATTAGTATAGGAGATACCTGAAAACATATCACACTTTTCATCATAGTGCTTTTACCAATGCATAAAATGCATGGTGAAGTCATTTCGAATGACTGGTCCTCAGTGTTGTGAGAACGATGACTGGTTAAAATTTTTGGTGGTTTCTTGTTCAGTCCATAGGCCTACATCATGTGGCAAACCGGTGAGCATGTGGCTCTATTAGTATAGGAGATACCTGAAAACATATCACACTTTTCATCATAGTGCATTTACCAATGCATAAAATGCATGGAGAAGTCATTTCGAATGACTGGTCCTCAGTGTTGTGAGAACGATGACTGGTTAAAATTTTTGGTGGTTTCTTGTTCAGTCCATAGGCCTACATCATGTGGCAAACCAGTGAGCATGTGGCTCTATTAGTATAGGAGATACCTGAAAACATATCACACTTTTCATCATAGTGCTTTTACCAATGCATAAAATGCATGGAGAAGTCATTTCGAATGACTGGTCCTCAGTGTTGTGAGAACGATGACTGGTTAAAATTTTTGGTGGTTTCTTGTTCAGTCCATAGGCCTACATCATGTGGCAAACCGGTGAGCATGTGGCTCTATTAGTATAGGAAATACCTGAAAACATATCACACTTTTCATCATAGTGCTTTTACCAATGCATAAAATGCATGGAGAAGTCATTTCGAATGACTGGTCCTCAGTGTTGTGAGAACGATGACTGGTTAAAATTTTTGGTGGTTTCTTGTTCAGTCCATAGGCCTACATCATGTGGCAAACCGGTGAGCATGTGGCTCTATTAGTATAGGAGATACCTGAAAACATATCACACTTTTCATCATAGTGCTTTTACCAATGCATAAAATGCATGGAGAAGTCATTTCGAATGACTGGTCCTCAGTGTTGTGAGAACGATGACTGGTTAAAATTTTTGGTGGTTTCTTGTTCAGTCCATAGGCCTACATCATGTGGCAAACCGGTGAGCATGTGGCTCTATTAGTATAGGAAATACCTGAAAACATATCACACTTTTCATCATAGTGCTTTTACCAATGCATAAAATGCATGGAGAAGTCATTTCGAATGACTGGTCCTCAGTGTTGTGAGAACGATGACTGGTTAAAATTTTTGGTGGTTTCTTGTTCAGTCCATAGGCCTACATCATGTGGCAAACCGGTGAGCATGTGGCTCTATTAGTATAGGAGATACCTGAAAACATATCACACTTTTCATCATAGTGCTTTTACCAATGCATAAAATGCATGGTGAAGTCATTTCGAATGACTGGTCCTCAGTGTTGTGAGAACGATGACTGGTTAAAATTTTTGGTGGTTTCTTGTTCAGTCCATAGGCCTACATCATGTGGCAAACCGGTGAGCATGTGGCTCTATTAGTATAGGAGATACCTGAAAACATATCACACTTTTCATCATAGTGCATTTACCAATGCATAAAATGCATGGAGAAGTCATTTCGAATGACTGGTCCTCAGTGTTGTGAGAACGATGACTGGTTAAAATTTTTGGTGGTTTCTTGTTCAGTCCATAGGCCTACATCATGTGGCAAACCGGTGAGCATGTGGCTCTATTAGTATAGGAGATACCTGAAAACATATCACACTTTTCATCATAGTGCTTTTACCAATGCATAAAATGCATGGAGAAGTCATTTCGAATGACTGGTCCTCAGTGTTGTGAGAACGATGACTGGTTAAAATTTTTGGTGGTTTCTTGTTCAGTCCATAGGCCTACATCATGTGGCAAACCGGTGAGCATGTGGCTCTATTAGTATAGGAGATACCTGAAAACATATCACACTTTTCATCATAGTGCTTTTACCAATGCATAAAATGCATGGAGAAGTCATTTCGAATGACTGGTCCTCAGTGTTGTGAGAACGATGACTGGTTAAAATTTTTGGTGGTTTCTTGTTCAGTCCATAGGCCTACATCATGTGGCAAACCGGTGAGCATGTGGCTCTATTAGTATAGGAGATACCTGAAAACATATCACACTTTTCATCATAGTGCTTTTACCAATGCATAAAATGCATGGTGAAGTCATTTCGAATGACTGGTCCTCAGTGTTGTGAGAACGATGACTGGTTAAAATTTTTGGTGGTTTCTTGTTCAGTCCATAGGCCTACATCATGTGGCAAACCGGTGAGCATGTGGCTCTATTAGTATAGGAGATACCTGAAAACATATCACACTTTTCATCATAGTGCATTTACCAATGCATAAAATGCATGGAGAAGTCATTTCGAATGACTGGTCCTCAGTGTTGTGAGAACGATGACTGGTTAAAATTTTTGGTGGTTTCTTGTTCAGTCCATAGGCCTACATCATGTGGCAAACCAGTGAGCATGTGGCTCTATTAGTATAGGAGATACCTGAAAACATATCACACTTTTCATCATAGTGCTTTTACCAATGCATAAAATGCATGGAGAAGTCATTTCGAATGACTGGTCCTCAGTGTTGTGAGAACGATGACTGGTTAAAATTTTTGGTGGTTTCTTGTTCAGTCCATAGGCCTACATCATGTGGCAAACCGGTGAGCATGTGGCTCTATTAGTATAGGAAATACCTGAAAACATATCACACTTTTCATCATAGTGCTTTTACCAATGCATAAAATGCATGGAGAAGTCATTTCGAATGACTGGTCCTCAGTGTTGTGAGAACGATGACTGGTTAAAATTTTTCGTGGTTTCTTGTTCAGTCCATAGGCCTACATCATGTGGCAAACCGGTGAGCATGTGGCTCTATTAGTATAGGAGATACCTGAAAACATATCACACTTTTCATCATAGTGCTTTTACCAATGCATAAAATGCATGGAGAAGTCATTTCGAATGACTGGTCCTCAGTGTTGTGAGAACGATGACTGGTTAAAATTTTTGGTGGTTTCTTGTTCAGTCCATAGGCCTACATCATGTGGCAAACCGGTGAGCATGTGGCTCTATTAGTATAGGAGATACCTGAAAACATATCACACTTTTCATCATAGTGCTTTTACCAAAGCATAAAATTCATGGAGAAGTCATTTCGAATGACTGGTCCTCAGTGTTGTGAGAACGATGACTGGTTAAAATTTTTGGTGGTTTCTTGTTCAGTCCATAGGCCTACATCATGTGGCAAACCGGTGAGCATGTGGCTCTATTAGTATAGGAGATACCTGAAAACATATCACACTTTTCATCATAGTGCTTTTACCAATGCATAAAATGCATGGTGAAGTCATTTCGAATGACTGGTCCTCAGTGTTGTGAGAACGATGACTGGTTAAAATTTTTGGTGGTTTCTTGTTCAGTCCATAGGCCTACATCATGTGGCAAACCGGTGAGCATGTGGCTCTATTAGTATAGGAGATACCTGAAAACATATCACACTTTTCATCATAGTGCATTTACCAATGCATAAAATGCATGGAGAAGTCATTTCGAATGACTGGTCCTCAGTGTTGTGAGAACGATGACTGGTTAAAATTTTTGGTGGTTTCTTGTTCAGTCCATAGGCCTACATCATGTGGCAAACCGGTGAGCATGTGGCTCTATTAGTATAGGAGATACCTGAAAACATATCACACTTTTCATCATAGTGCTTTTACCAATGCATAAAATGCATGGAGAAGTCATTTCGAATGACTGGTCCTCAGTGTTGTGAGAACGATGACTGGTTAAAATTTTTGGTGGTTTCTTGTTCAGTCCATAGGCCTACATCATGTGGCAAACCGGTGAGCATGTGGCTCTATTAGTATAGGAGATACCTGAAAACATATCACACTTTTCATCATAGTGCTTTTACCAATGCATAAAATGCATGGAGAAGTCATTTCGAATGACTGGTCCTCAGTGTTGTGAGAACGATGACTGGTTAAAATTTTTGGTGGTTTCTTGTTCAGTCCATAGGCCTACATCATGTGGCAAACCGGTGAGCATGTGGCTCTATTAGTATAGGAGATACCTGAAAACATATCACACTTTTCATCATAGTGCTTTTACCAATGCATAAAATGCATGGTGAAGTCATTTCGAATGACTGGTCCTCAGTGTTGTGAGAACGATGACTGGTTAAAATTTTTGGTGGTTTCTTGTTCAGTCCATAGGCCTACATCATGTGGCAAACCGGTGAGCATGTGGCTCTATTAGTATAGGAGATACCTGAAAACATATCACACTTTTCATCATAGTGCATTTACCAATGCATAAAATGCATGGAGAAGTCATTTCGAATGACTGGTCCTCAGTGTTGTGAGAACGATGACTGGTTAAAATTTTTGGTGGTTTCTTGTTCAGTCCATAGGCCTACATCATGTGGCAAACCGGTGAGCATGTGGCTCTATTAGTATAGGAGATACCTGAAAACATATCACACTTTTCATCATAGTGCTTTTACCAATGCATAAAATGCATGGAGAAGTCATTTCGAATGACTGGTCCTCAGTGTTGTGAGAACGATGACTGGTTAAAATTTTTGGTGGTTTCTTGTTCAGTCCATAGGCCTACATCATGTGGCAAACCGGTGAGCATGTGGCTCTATTAGTATAGGAGATACCTGAAAACATATCACACTTTTCATCATAGTGCTTTTACCAATGCATAAAATGCATGGAGAAGTCATTTCGAATGACTGGTCCTCAGTGTTGTGAGAACGATGACTGGTTAAAATTTTTGGTGGTTTCTTGTTCAGTCCATAGGCCTACATCATGTGGCAATCCGGTGAGCATGTGGCTCTATTAGTATAGGAGATACCTGAAAACATATCACACTTTTCATCATAGTGCTTTTACCAATGCATAAAATGCATGGAGAAGTCATTTCGAATGACTGGTCCTCAGTGTTGTGAGAACGATGACTGGTTAAAATTTTTGGTGGTTTCTTGTTCAGTCCATAGGCCTACATCATGTGGCAAACCGGTGAGCATGTGGCTCTATTAGTATAGGAGATACCTGAAAACATATCACACTTTTCATCATAGTGCTTTTACCAATGCATAAAATGCATGGAGAAGTCATTTCGAATGACTGGTCCTCAGTGTTGTGAGAACGATGACTGGTTAAAATTTTTGGTGGTTTCTTGTTCAGTCCATAGGCCTACATTATGTGGCAAACCGGTGAGCATGTGGCTCTATTAGTATAGGAGATACCTGAAAACATATCACACTTTTCATCATAGTGCTTTTACCAATGCATAAAATGCATGGAGAAGTCATTTCGAATGACTGGTCCTCAGTGTTGTGAGAACGATGACTGGTTAAAATTTTTGGTGGTTTCTTGTTCAGTCCATAGGCCTACATCATGTGGCAAACCGGTGAGCATGTGGCTCTATTAGTATAGGAGATACCTGAAAACATATCACACTTTTCATCATAGTGCTTTTACCAATGCATAAAATGCATGGAGAAGTCATTTCGAATGACTGGTCCTCAGTGTTGTGAGAACGATGACTGGTTAAAGTTTTTGGTGGTTTCTTGTTCAGTCCATAGGCCTACATCATGTGGCAAACCGGTGAGCATGTGGCTCTATTAGTATAGGAGATACCTGAAAACATATCACACTTTTCATCATAGTGCTTTTACCAATGCATAAAATGCATGGAGAAGTCATTTCGAATGACTGGTCCTCAGTGTTGTGAGAACGATGACTGGTTAAAATTTTTGGTGGTTTCTTGTTCAGTCCATAGGCCTACATCATGTGGCAAACCGGTGAGCATGTGGCTCTATTAGTATAGGAGATACCTGAAAACATATCACACTTTTCATCATAGTGCTTTTACCAATGCATAAAATGCATGGAGAAGTCATTTCGAATGACTGGTCCTCAGTGTTGTGAGTACGATTACTGGTTAAAATTTTTGGTGGTTTCTTGTTCAGTCCATAGGCCTACTTCATGTGGCAAACCGGTGAGCATGTGGCTCTATTAGTATAGGAGATACCTGAAAACATATCACACTTTTCATCATAGTGCTTTTACCAATGCATAAAATGCATGGAGAAGTCATTTCGAATGACTGGTCCTCAGTGTTGTGAGAACGATGACTGGTTAAAATTTTTGGTGGTTTCTTGTTCAGTCCATAGGCCTACATCATGTGGCAAACCGGTGAGCATGTGGCTCTATTAGTATAGGAGATACCTGAAAACATATCACACTTTTCATCATAGTGCTTTTACCAATGCATAAAATGCATGGAGAAGTCATTTCGAATGACTGGTCCTCAGTGTTGTGAGAACGATGACTGGTTAAAATTTTTGGTGGTTTCTTGTTCAGTCCATAGGCCTACATCATGTGGCAAACCGGTGAGCATGTGGCTCTATTAGTATAGGAGATACCTGAAAACATATCACACTTTTCATCATAGTGCTTTTACCAATGCATAAAATGCATGGAGAAGTCATTTCGAATGACTGGTCCTCAGTGTTGTGAGAACGATGACTGGTTAAAATTTTTGGTGGTTTCTTGTTCAGTCCATAGGCCTACATCATGTGGCAAACCGGTGAGCATGTGGCTCTATTAGTATAGGAGATACCTGAAAACATATCACACTTTTCATCATAGTGCTTTTACCAATGCAGAAAATGCATGGAGAAGTCATTTCGAATGACTGGTCCTCAGTGTTGTGAGAACGATGACTGGTTAAAATTTTTGGTGGTTTCTTGTTCAGTCCATGGGCCTACATCATGTGGCAAACCGGTGAGCATGTGGCTCTATTAGTATAGGAGATACCTGAAAACATATCACACTTTTCATCATAGTGCTTTTACCAATGCATAAAATGCATGGAGAAGTCATTTCGAATGACTGGTCCTCAGTGTTGTGAGAACGATGACTGGTTAAAATTTTTGGTGGTTTCTTGTTCAGTCCATAGGCCTACATCATGTGGCAAACCGGTGAGCATGTGGCTCTATTAGTATAGGAGATACCTGAAAACATATCACACTTTTCATCATAGTGCTTTTACCAATGCATAAAATGCATGGAGAAGTCATTTCGAATGACTGGTCCTCAGTGTTGTGAGAACGATGACTGGTTAAAATTTTTGGTGGTTTCTTGTTCAGTCCATGGGCCTACATCATGTGGCAAACCGGTGAGCATGTGGCTCTATTAGTATAGGAGATACCTGAAAACATATCACACTTTTCATCATAGTGCTTTTACCAATGCATAAAATGCATGGAGAAGTCATTTCGAATGACTGGTCCTCAGTGTTGTGAGAACGATGACTGGTTAAAATTTTTGGTGGTTTCTTGTTCAGTCCATAGGCCTACATCATGTGGCAAACCGGTGAGCATGTGGCTCTATTAGTATAGGAGATACCTGAAAACATATCACACTTTTCATCATAGTGCTTTTACCAATGCATAAAATGCATGGAGAAGTCATTTCGAATGACTGGTCCTCAGTGTTGTGAGAACGATGACTGGTTAAAACTTTTGGTGGTTTCTTGTTCAGTCCATAGGCCTACATCATGTGGCAAACCGGTGAGCATGTGGCTCTATTAGTATAGGAGATATCTGAAAACATATCACACTTTTCATCATAGTGCTTTTACCAATGCAGAAAATGCATGGAGAAGTCATTTCGAATGACTGGTCCTCAGTGTTGTGAGAACGATGACTGGTTAAAATTTTTGGTGGTTTCTTGTTCAGTCCATGGGCCTACATCATGTGGCAAACCGGTGAGCATGTGGCTCTATTAGTATAGGAGATACCTGAAAACATATCACACTTTTCATCATAGTGCTTTTACCAATGCATAAAATGCATGGAGAAGTCATTTCGAATGACTGGTCCTCAGTGTTGTGAGAACGATGACTGGTTAAAATTTTTGGTGGTTTCTTGTTCAGTCCATAGGCCTACATCATGTGGCAAACCGGTGAGCATGTGGCTCTATTAGTATAGGAGATACCTGAAAACATATCACACTTTTCATCATAGTGCTTTTACCAATGCATAAAATGCATGGAGAAGTCATTTCGAATGACTGGTCCTCAGTGTTGTGAGAACGATGACTGGTTAAAATTTTTGGTGGTTTCTTGTTCAGTCCATAGGCCTACATCATGTGGCAAACCGGTGAGCATGTGGCTCTATTAGTATAGGAGATACCTGAAAACATATCACACTTTTCATCATAGTGCTTTTACCAATGCATAAAATGCATGGAGAAGTCATTTCGAATGACTGGTCCTCAGTGTTGTGAGAACGATGACTGGTTAAAATTTTTGGTGGTTTCTTGTTCAGTCCATAGGCCTACATCATGTGGCAAACCGGTGAGCATGTGGCTCTATTAGTATAGGAGATACCTGAAAACATATCACACTTTTCATCATAGTGCTTTTACCAATGCATAAAATGCATGGAGAAGTCATTTCGAATGACTGGTCCTCAGTGTTGTGAGAACGATGACTGGTTAAAATTTTTGGTGGTTTCTTGTTCAGTCCATGGGCCTACATCATGTGGCAAACCGGTGAGCATGTGGCTCTATTAGTATAGGAGATACCTGAAAACATATCACACTTTTCATCATAGTGCTTTTACCAATGCATAAAATGCATGGAGAAGTCATTTCGAATGACTGGTCCTCAGTGTTGTGAGAACGATGACTGGTTAAAATTTTTGGTGGTTTCTTGTTCAGTCCATAGGCCTACATCATGTGGCAAACCGGTGAGCATGTGGCTCTATTAGTATAGGAGATACCTGAAAACATATCACACTTTTCATCATAGTGCTTTTACCAATGCATAAAATGCATGGAGAAGTCATTTCGAATGACTGGTCCTCAGTGTTGTGAGAACGATGACTGGTTAAAATTTTTGGTGGTTTCTTGTTCAGTCCATAGGCCTACATCATGTGGCAAACCGGTGAGCATGTGGCTCTATTAGTATAGGAGATACCTGAAAACATATCACACTTTTCATCATAGTGCTTTTACCAATGCATAAAATGCATGGAGAAGTCATTTCGAATGACTGGTCCTCAGTGTTGTGAGAACGATGACTGGTTAAAATTTTTGGTGGTTTCTTGTTCAGTCCATGGGCCTACATCATGTGGCAAACCGGTGAGCATGTGGCTCTATTAGTATAGGAGATACCTGAAAACATATCACACTTTTCATCATAGTGCTTTTACCAATGCATAAAATGCATGGAGAAGTCATTTCGAATGACTGGTCCTCAGTGTTGTGAGAACGATGACTGGTTAAAATTTTTGGTGGTTTCTTGTTCAGTCCATAGGCCTACATCATGTGGCAAACCGGTGAGCATGTGGCTCTATTAGTATAGGAGATATCTGAAAACATATCACACTTTTCATCATAGTGCTTTTACCAATGCAGAAAATGCATGGAGAAGTCATTTCGAATGACTGGTCCTCAGTGTTGTGAGAACGATGACTGGTTAAAATTTTTGGTGGTTTCTTGTTCAGTCCATGGGCCTACATCATGTGGCAAGCCGGTGAGCATGTGGCTCTATTAGTATAGGAGATACCTGAAAACATATCACACTTTTCATCATAGTGCTTTTACCAATGCATAAAATGCATGGAGAAGTCATTTCGAATGACTGGTCCTCAGTGTTGTGAGAACGATGACTGGTTAAAATTTTTGGTGGTTTCTTGTTCAGTCCATAGGCCTACATCATGTGGCAAACCGGTGAGCATGTGGCTCTATTAGTATAGGAGATACCTGAAAACATATCACACTTTTCATCATAGTGCTTTTACCAATGCATAAAATGCATGGAGAAGTCATTTCGAATGACTGGTCCTCAGTGTTGTGAGAACGATGACTGGTTAAAATTTTGGTGGTTTCTTGTTCAGTCCATAGGCCTACATCATGTGGCAAACCGGTGAGCATGTGGCTCTATTAGTATAGGAGATACCTGAAAACATATCACACTTTTCATCATAGTGCTTTTACCAATGCATAAAATGCATGGAGAAGTCAATTCGAATGACTGGTCCTCAGTGTTGTGAGAACGATGACTGGTTAAAATTTTTGGTGGTTTCTTGTTCAGTCCATGGGCCTACATCATGTGGCAAACCGGTGAGCATGTGACTCTATTAGTATAGGAGATACCTGAAAACATATCACACTTTTCATCATAGTGCTTTTACCAATGCATAAAATGCATGGAGAAGTCATTTCGAATGACTGGTCCTCAGTGTTGTGAGAACGATGACTGGTTAAAATTTTTGGTGGTTTCTTGTTCAGTCCATGGGCCTACATCATGTGGCAAACCGGTGAGCATGTGGCTCTATTAGTATAGGAGATACCTGAAAACATATCACACTTTTCATCATAGTGCTTTTACCAATGCATAAAATGCATGGAGAAGTCATTTCGAATGACTGGTCCTCAGTGTTGTGAGAACGATGACTGGTTAAAATTTTTGGTGGTTTCTTGTTCAGTCCATAGGCCTACATCATGTGGCAAACCGGTGAGCATGTGGCTCTATTAGTATAGGAGATACCTGAAAACATATCACACTTTTCATCATAGTGCTTTTACCAATGCATAAAATGCATGGAGAAGTCATTTCGAATGACTGGTCCTCAGTGTTGTGAGAACGATGACTGGTTAAAATTTTTGGTGGTTTCTTGTTCAGTCCATAGGCCTACATCATGTGGCAAACCGGTGAGCATGTGGCTCTATTAGTATAGGAGATACCTGAAAACATATCACACTTTTCATCATAGTGCTTTTACCAATGCATAAAATGCATGGAGAAGTCATTTCGAATGACTGGTCCTCAGTGTTGTGAGAACGATGACTGGTTAAAATTTTGGTGGTTTCTTGTTCAGTCCATAGGCCTACATCATGTGGCAAACCGGTGAGCATGTGGCTCTATTAGTATAGGAGATACCTGAAAACATATCACACTTTTCATCATAGTGCTTTTACCAATGCATAAAAATGCATGGAGAAGTCATTTCGAATGACTGGTCCTCAGTGTTGTGAGAACGATGACTGGTTAAAATTTTTGGTGGTTTCTTGTTCAGTCCATGGGCCTACATCATGTGGCAAACCGGTGAGCATGTGGCTCTATTAGTATAGGAGATACCTGAAAACATATCACACTTTTCATCATAGTGCTTTTACCAATGCATAAAATGCATGGAGAAGTCATTTCGAATGACTGGTCCTCAGTGTTGTGAGAACGATGACTGGTTAAAATTTTTGGTGGTTTCTTGTTCAGTCCATAGGCCTACATCATGTGGCAAACCGGTGAGCATGTGGCTCTATTAGTATAGGAGATACCTGAAAACATATCACACTTTTCATCATAGTGCTTTTACCAATGCATAAAATGCATGGAGAAGTCATTTCGAATGACTGGTCCTCAGTGTTGTGAGAACGATGACTGGTTAAAATTTTGGTGGTTTCTTGTTCAGTCCATAGGCCTACATCATGTGGCAAACCGGTGAGCATGTGGCTCTATTAGTATAGGAGATACCTGAAAACATATCACACTTTTCATCATAGTGCTTTTACCAATGCATAAAATGCATGGAGAAGTCAATTCGAATGACTGGTCCTCAGTGTTGTGAGAACGATGACTGGTTAATATTTTTGGTGGTTTCTTGTTCAGTCCATGGGCCTACATCATGTGGCAAACCGGTGAGCATGTGACTCTATTAGTATAGGAGATACCTGAAAACATATCACACTTTTCATCATAGTGCTTTTACCAATGCATAAAATGCATGGAGAAGTCATTTCGAATGACTGGTCCTCAGTGTTGTGAGAACGATGACTGGTTAAAATTTTTGGTGGTTTCTTGTTCAGTCCATAGGCCTACATCATGTGGCAAACCGGTGAGCATGTGGCTCTATTAGTATAGGAGATACCTGAAAACATATCACACTTTTCATCATAGTGCTTTTACCAATGCATAAAATGCATGGAGAAGTCATTTCGAATGACTGGTCCTCAGTGTTGTGAGAACGATGACTGGTTAAAATTTTGGTGGTTTCTTGTTCAGTCCATAGGCCTACATCATGTGGCAAACCGGTGAGCATGTGGCTCTATTAGTATAGGAGATACCTGAAAACATATCACACTTTTCATCATAGTGCTTTTACCAATGCATAAAATGCATGGAGAAGTCATTTCGAATGACTGGTCCTCAGTGTTGTGAGAACGATGACTGGTTAAAATTTTTGGTGGTTTCTTGTTCAGTCCATAGGCCTACATCATGTGGCAAACCGGTGAGCATGTGGTACTATTAGTATAGGAGATACCTGAAAACATATCACACTTTTCATCATAGTGCTTTTACCAATGCATAAAATGCATGGAGAAGTCATTTCGAATGACTGGTCCTCAGTGTTGTGAGAACGATGACTGGTTAAAATTTTTGGTGGTTTCTTGTTCAGTCCATAGGCCTACATCATGTGGCAAACCGGTGAGCATGTGGCTCTATTAGTATAGGAGATACCTGAAAACATATCACACTTTTCATCATAGTGCTTTTACCAATGCATAAAATGCATGGAGAAGTCATTTCGAATGACTTGGTCCTCAGTGTTGTGAGAACGATGACTGGTTAAAATTTTTGGTGGTTTCTTGTTCAGTCCATAGGCCTACATCATGTGGCAAACCGGTGAGCATGTGGCTCCATTAGTATAGGAGATACCTGAAAACATCACACTTTTCATCATAGTGCTTTTACCAATGCATAAAATGCATGGAGAAGTCATTTCGAATGACTGGTCCTCAGTGTTGTGAGAACGATGACTGGTTAAAATTTTTGGTGGTTTCTTGTTCAGTCCATAGGCCTACATCATGTGGCAAACCGGTGAGCATGTGGCTCTATTAGTATAGGAGATACCTGAAAACATATCACACTTTTCATCATAGTGCTTTTACCAATGCATAAAATGCATGGAGAAGTCATTTCGAATGACTTGGTCCTCAGTGTTGTGAGAACGATGACTGGTTAAAATTTTTGGTGGTTTCTTGTTCAGTCCATAGGCCTACATCATGTGGCAAACCGGTGAGCATGTGGCTCTATTAGTATAGGAGATACCTGAAAACATCACACTTTTCATCATAGTGCTTTTACCAATGCATAAAATGCATGGAGAAGTCATTTCGAATGACTGGTCCTCAGTGTTGTGAGAACGATGACTGGTTAAAATTTTTGGTGGTTTCTTGTTCAGTTCATAGGCCTACATCATGTGGCAAACCGGTGAGCATGTGGCTCTATTAGTATAGGAGATACCTGAAAACATATCACACTTTTCATCATAGTGCTTTTACCAATGCATAAAATGCATGGAGAAGTCATTTCGAATGACTGGTCCTCAGTGTTGTGAGAACGATGACTGGTTAAAATTTTTGGTGGTTTCTTGTACAGTCCATAGGCCTACATCATGTGGCAAACCGGTGAGCATGTGGCTCTATTAGTATAGGAGATACCTGAAAACATATCACACTTTTCATCATAGTGCTTTTACCAATGCATAAAATGCATGGAGAAGTCATTTTGAATGACTGGTCCTCAGTGTTGTGAGAACGATGACTGGTTAAAATTTTTGGTGGTTTCTTGTTCAGTCCATAGGCCTACATCATGTGGCAAACCGGTGAGCATGTGGCTCTATTAGTATAGGAGATACCTGAAAACATATCACACTTTTCATCATAGTGCTTTTACCAATGCATAAAATGCATGGACAAGTCATTTCGAATGACTGGTCCTCAGTGTTGTGAGAACGATGACTGGTTAAAATTTTTGGTGGTTTCTTGTTCAGTCCATAGGCCTACATCATGTGGCAAACCGGTGAGCATGTGGCTCTATTAGTATAGGAGATACCTGAAAACATATCACACTTTTCATCATAGTGCTTTTACCAATGCAGAAAATGCATGGAGAAGTCATTTCGAATGACTGGTCCTCAGTGTTGTGAGAACGATGACTGGTTAAAATTTTTGGTGGTTTCTTGTTCAGTCCATAGGCCTACATCATGTGGCAAACCGGTGAGCATGTGGCTCTATTAGTATAGGAGATACCTGAAAACATATCACACTTTTCATCATAGTGCTTTTACCAATGCATAAAAATGCATGGAGAAGTCATTTCGAATGACTGGTCCTCAGTGTTGTGAGAACGATGACTGGTTAAAATTTTTGGTGGTTTCTTGTTCAGTCCATAGGCCTACATCATGTGGCAAACCGGTGAGCATGTGGCTCTATTAGTATAGGAGATACCTGAAAACATATCACACTTTTCATCATAGTGCTTTTACCAATGCATAAAATGCATGGAGAAGTCATTTCGAATGACTGGTCCTCAGTGTTGTGAGAACGATGACTGGTTAAAATTTTTGGTGGTTTCTTGTTCAGTCCATGGGCCTACATCATGTGGCAAACCGGTGAGCATGTGGCTCTATTAGTATAGGAGATACCTGAAAACATATCACACTTTTCATCATAGTGCTTTTACCAATGCATAAAATGCATGGAGAAGTCATTTCGAATGACTGGTCCTCAGTGTTGTGAGAACGATGACTGGTTAAAATTTTTGGTGGTTTCTTGTTCAGTCCATAGGCCTACATCATGTGGCAAACCGGTGAGCATGTGGCTCTATTAGTATAGGAGATACCTGAAAACATATCACACTTTTCATCATAGTGCTTTTACCAATGCATAAAATGCATGGAGAAGTCATTTCGAATGACTGGTCCTCAGTGTTGTGAGAACGATGACTGGTTAAAATTTTTGGTGGTTTCTTGTTCAGTCCATAGGCCTACATCATGTGGCAAACCGGTGAGCATGTGGCTCTATTAGTATAGGAGATACCTGAAAACATATCACACTTTTCATCATCGTGCTTTTACCAATGCATAAAATGCATGGAGAAGTCATTTCGAATGACTGGTCCTCAGTGTTGTGAGAACGATGAGTGGTTAAAATTTTTGGTGGTTTCTTGTTCAGTCCATAGGCCTACATCATGTGGCAAACCGGTGAGCATGTGGCTCTATTAGTATAGGAGATACCTGAAAACATATCACACTTTTCATCATAGTGCTTTTACCAATGCATAAAATGCATGGAGAAGTCATTTCGAATGACTGGTCCTCAGTGTTGTGAGAACGATGACTGGTTAAAATTTTTGGTGGTTTCTTGTTCAGTCCATAGGCCTACATCATGTGGTAAACCGGTGAGCATGTGGTACTATTAGTATAGGAGATACCTGAAAACATATCACACTTTTCATCATAGTGCTTTTACCAATGCATAAAATGCATGGAGAAGTCATTTCGAATGACTGGTCCTCAGTGTTGTGAGAACGATGACTGGTTAAAATTTTTGGTGGTTTCTTGTTCAGTCCATAGGCCTACATCATGTGGCAAACCGGTGAGCATGTGGCTCTATTAGTATAGGAGATACCTGAAAACATATCACACTTTTCATCATAGAGCTTTTACCAATGCATAAAATGCATGGAGAAGTCATTTCGAATGACTGGTCCTCAGTGTTGTGAGAACGATGACTGGTTAAAATTTTTGGTGGTTTCTTGTTCGGTCCATAGGCCTACATCATGTGGCAAACCGGTGAGCATGTGACTCTATTAGTATAGGAGATACCTGAAAACATATCACACTTTTCATCATAGTGCTTTTACCAATGCATAAAATGCATGGAGAAGTCATTTTGAATGACTGGTCCTCAGTGTTGTGAGAACGATGACTTGTTAAAATTTTTGGTGGTTTCTTGTTCAGTCCATGGGCCTACATCATGTGGCAAACCGGTGAGCATGTGGCTCTATCAGTATAGGAGATACCTGAAAACATATCACACTTTTCATCATAGTGCTTTTACCAATGCATAAAATGCATGGAGAAGTCATTTCGAATGACTGGTCCTCAGTGTTGTGAGAACGATGACTGGTTAAAATTTTTGGTGGTTTCTTGTTCAGTCCATAGGCCTACATCATGTGGCAAACCGGTGAGCATGTGGCTCTATTAGTATAGGAGATACCTGAAAACATATCACACTTTTCATCATAGTGCTTTTACCAATGCATAAAATGCATGGAGAAGTCATTTCGAATGACTGGTCCTCAGTGTTGTGAGAACGATGACTGGTTAAAATTTTTGGTGGTTTCTTGTTCAGTCCATAGGCCTACATCATGTGGCAAACCGGTGAGCATGTGGCTCTATTAGTATAGGAGATACCTGAAAACATATCACACTTTTCATCATAGTGCTTTTACCAATGCATAAAATGCATGGAGAAGTCATTTCGAATGACTGGTCCTCAGTGTTGTGAGAACGATGACTGGTTAAAATTTTGGTGGTTTCTTGTTCAGTCCATAGGCCTACATCATGTGGCAAACCGGTGAGCATGTGGCTCTATTAGTATAGGAGATACCTGAAAACATATCACACTTTTCATCATAGTGCTTTTACCAATGCATAAAATGCATGGAGAAGTCATTTCGAATGACTGGTCCTCAGTGTTGTGAGAACGATGACTGGTTAAAATTTTTGGTGGTTTCTTGTTCAGTCCATAGGCCTACATCATGTGGCAAACCGGTGAGCATGTGGCTCTATTAGTATAGGAGATACCTGAAAACATATCACACTTTTCATCATAGTGCTTTTACCAATGCATAAAATGCATGGAGAAGTCATTTCGAATGACTGGTCCTCAGTGTTGTGAGAACGATGACTGGTTAAAATTTTGGTGGTTTCTTGTTCAGTCCATAGGCCTACATCATGTGGCAAACCGGTGAGCATGTGGCTCTATTAGTATAGGAGATACCTGAAAACATATCACACTTTTCATCATAGTGCTTTTACCAATGCATAAAATGCATGGAGAAGTCAATTCGAATGACTGGTCCTCAGTGTTGTGAGAACGATGACTGGTTAATATTTTTGGTGGTTTCTTGTTCAGTCCATGGGCCTACATCATGTGGCAAACCGGTGAGCATGTGACTCTATTAGTATAGGAGATACCTGAAAACATATCACACTTTTCATCATAGTGCTTTTACCAATGCATAAAATGCATGGAGAAGTCATTTCGAATGACTGGTCCTCAGTGTTGTGAGAACGATGACTGGTTAAAATTTTTGGTGGTTTCTTGTTCAGTCCATAGGCCTACATCATGTGGCAAACCGGTGAGCATGTGGCTCTATTAGTATAGGAGATACCTGAAAACATATCACACTTTTCATCATAGTGCTTTTACCAATGCATAAAATGCATGGAGAAGTCATTTCGAATGACTGGTCCTCAGTGTTGTGAGAACGATGACTGGTTAAAATTTTGGTGGTTTCTTGTTCAGTCCATAGGCCTACATCATGTGGCAAACCGGTGAGCATGTGGCTCTATTAGTATAGGAGATACCTGAAAACATATCACACTTTTCATCATAGTGCTTTTACCAATGCATAAAATGCATGGAGAAGTCATTTCGAATGACTGGTCCTCAGTGTTGTGAGAACGATGACTGGTTAAAATTTTTGGTGGTTTCTTGTTCAGTCCATAGGCCTACATCATGTGGCAAACCGGTGAGCATGTGGTACTATTAGTATAGGAGATACCTGAAAACATATCACACTTTTCATCATAGTGCTTTTACCAATGCATAAAATGCATGGAGAAGTCATTTCGAATGACTGGTCCTCAGTGTTGTGAGAACGATGACTGGTTAAAATTTTTGGTGGTTTCTTGTTCAGTCCATAGGCCTACATCATGTGGCAAACCGGTGAGCATGTGGCTCTATTAGTATAGGAGATACCTGAAAACATATCACACTTTTCATCATAGTGCTTTTACCAATGCATAAAATGCATGGAGAAGTCATTTCGAATGACTTGGTCCTCAGTGTTGTGAGAACGATGACTGGTTAAAATTTTTGGTGGTTTCTTGTTCAGTCCATAGGCCTACATCATGTGGCAAACCGGTGAGCATGTGGCTCTATTAGTATAGGAGATACCTGAAAACATCACACTTTTCATCATAGTGCTTTTACCAATGCATAAAATGCATGGAGAAGTCATTTCGAATGACTGGTCCTCAGTGTTGTGAGAACGATGACTGGTTAAAATTTTTGGTGGTTTCTTGTTCAGTCCATAGGCCTACATCATGTGGCAAACCGGTGAGCATGTGGCTCTATTAGTATAGGAGATACCTGAAAACATATCACACTTTTCATCATAGTGCTTTTACCAATGCATAAAATGCATGGAGAAGTCATTTCGAATGACTGGTCCTCAGTGTTGTGAGAACGATGACTGGTTAAAATTTTTGGTGGTTTCTTGTTCAGTTCATAGGCCTACATCATGTGGCAAACCGGTGAGCATGTGGCTCTATTAGTATAGGAGATACCTGAAAACATATCACACTTTTCATCATAGTGCTTTTACCAATGCATAAAATGCATGGAGAAGTCATTTCGAATGACTGGTCCTCAGTGTTGTGAGAACGATGACTGGTTAAAATTTTTGGTGGTTTCTTGTTCAGTCCATAGGCCTACATCATGTGGCAAACCGGTGAGCATGTGGCTCTATTAGTATAGGAGATACCTGAAAACATATCACACTTTTCATCATAGTGCTTTTACCAATGCATAAAATGCATGGAGAAGTCATTTTGAATGACTGGTCCTCAGTGTTGTGAGAACGATGACTGGTTAAAATTTTTGGTGGTTTCTTGTTCAGTCCATAGGCCTACATCATGTGGCAAACCGGTGAGCATGTGGCTCTATTAGTATAGGAGATACCTGAAAACATATCACACTTTTCATCATAGTGCTTTTACCAATGCATAAAATGCATGGACAAGTCATTTCGAATGACTGGTCCTCAGTGTTGTGAGAACGATGACTGGTTAAAATTTTTGGTGGTTTCTTGTTCAGTCCATAGGCCTACATCATGTGGCAAACCGGTGAGCATGTGGCTCTATTAGTATAGGAGATACCTGAAAACATATCACACTTTTCATCATAGTGCTTTTACCAATGCAGAAAATGCATGGAGAAGTCATTTCGAATGACTGGTCCTCAGTGTTGTGAGAACGATGACTGGTTAAAATTTTTGGTGGTTTCTTGTTCAGTCCATAGGCCTACATCATGTGGCAAACCGGTGAGCATGTGGCTCTATTAGTATAGGAGATACCTGAAAACATATCACACTTTTCATCATAGTGCTTTTACCAATGCATAAAATGCATGGAGAAGTCATTTCGAATGACTGGTCCTCAGTGTTGTGAGAACGATGACTGGTTAAAATTTTTGGTGGTTTCTTGTTCAGTCCATAGGCCTACATCATGTGGCAAACCGGTGAGCATGTGGCTCTATTAGTATAGGAGATACCTGAAAACATATCACACTTTTCATCATAGTGCTTTTACCAATGCATAAAATGCATGGAGAAGTCATTTCGAATGACTGGTCCTCAGTGTTGTGAGAACGATGACTGGTTAAAATTTTTGGTGGTTTCTTGTTCAGTCCATGGGCCTACATCATGTGGCAAACCGGTGAGCATGTGGCTCTATTAGTATAGGAGATACCTGAAAACATATCACACTTTTCATCATAGTGCTTTTACCAATGCATAAAATGCATGGAGAAGTCATTTCGAATGACTGGTCCTCAGTGTTGTGAGAACGATGACTGGTTAAAATTTTTGGTGGTTTCTTGTTCAGTCCATAGGCCTACATCATGTGGCAAACCGGTGAGCATGTGGCTCTATTAGTATAGGAGATACCTGAAAACATATCACACTTTTCATCATAGTGCTTTTACCAATGCATAAAATGCATGGAGAAGTCATTTCGAATGACTGGTCCTCAGTGTTGTGAGAACGATGACTGGTTAAAATTTTTGGTGGTTTCTTGTTCAGTCCATAGGCCTACATCATGTGGCAAACCGGTGAGCATGTGGCTCTATTAGTATAGGAGATACCTGAAAACATATCACACTTTTCATCATCGTGCTTTTACCAATGCATAAAATGCATGGAGAAGTCATTTCGAATGACTGGTCCTCAGTGTTGTGAGAACGATGAGTGGTTAAAATTTTTGGTGGTTTCTTGTTCAGTCCATAGGCCTACATCATGTGGCAAACCGGTGAGCATGTGGCTCTATTAGTATAGGAGATACCTGAAAACATATCACACTTTTCATCATAGTGCTTTTACCAATGCATAAAATGCATGGAGAAGTCATTTCGAATGACTGGTCCTCAGTGTTGTGAGAACGATGACTGGTTAAAATTTTTGGTGGTTTCTTGTTCAGTCCATAGGCCTACATCATGTGGTAAACCGGTGAGCATGTGGTACTATTAGTATAGGAGATACCTGAAAACATATCACACTTTTCATCATAGTGCTTTTACCAATGCATAAAATGCATGGAGAAGTCATTTCGAATGACTGGTCCTCAGTGTTGTGAGAACGATGACTGGTTAAAATTTTTGGTGGTTTCTTGTTCAGTCCATAGGCCTACATCATGTGGCAAACCGGTGAGCATGTGGCTCTATTAGTATAGGAGATACCTGAAAACATATCACACTTTTCATCATAGAGCTTTTACCAATGCATAAAATGCATGGAGAAGTCATTTCGAATGACTGGTCCTCAGTGTTGTGAGAACGATGACTGGTTAAAATTTTTGGTGGTTTCTTGTTCGGTCCATAGGCCTACATCATGTGGCAAACCGGTGAGCATGTGACTCTATTAGTATAGGAGATACCTGAAAACATATCACACTTTTCATCATAGTGCTTTTACCAATGCATAAAATGCATGGAGAAGTCATTTTGAATGACTGGTCCTCAGTGTTGTGAGAACGATGACTGGTTAAAATTTTTGGTGGTTTCTTGTTCAGTCCATGGGCCTACATCATGTGGCAAACCGGTGAGCATGTGGCTCTATTAGTATAGGAGATACCTGAAAACATATCACACTTTTCATCATAGTGCTTTTACCAATGCATAAAATGCATGGAGAAGTCATTTCGAATGACTGGTCCTCAGTGTTGTGAGAACGATGACTGGTTAAAATTTTTGGTGGTTTCTTGTTCAGTCCATAGGCCTACATCATGTGGCAAACCGGTGAGCATGTGGCTCTATTAGTATAGGAGATACCTGAAAACATATCACACTTTTCATCATAGTGCTTTTACCAATGCATAAAATGCATGGAGAAGTCATTTCGAATGACTGGTCCTCAGTGTTGTGAGAACGATGACTGGTTAAAATTTTTGGTGGTTTCTTGTTCAGTCCATAGGCCTACATCATGTGGCAAACCGGTGAGCATGTGGCTCTATTAGTATAGGAGATACCTGAAAACATATCACACTTTTCATCATAGTGCTTTTACCAATGCATAAAATGCATGGAGAAGTCATTTCGAATGACTGGTCCTCAGTGTTGTGAGAACGATGACTGGTTAAAATTTTGGTGGTTTCTTGTTCAGTCCATAGGCCTACATCATGTGGCAAACCGGTGAGCATGTGGCTCTATTAGTATAGGAGATACCTGAAAACATATCACACTTTTCATCATAGTGCTTTTACCAATGCATAAAATGCATGGAGAAGTCATTTCGAATGACTGGTCCTCAGTGTTGTGAGAACGATGACTGGTTAAAATTTTTGGTGGTTTCTTGTTCAGTCCATGGGCCTACATCATGTGGCAAACCGGTGAGCATGTGGCTCTATTAGTATAGGAGATACCTGAAAACATATCACACTTTTCATCATAGTGCTTTTACCAATGCATAAAATGCATGGAGAAGTCATTTCGAATGACTGGTCCTCAGTGTTGTGAGAACGATGACTGGTTAAAATTTTTGGTGGTTTCTTGTTCAGTCCATAGGCCTACATCATGTGGCAAACCGGTGAGCATGTGGCTCTATTAGTATAGGAGATACCTGAAAACATATCACACTTTTCATCATAGTGCTTTTACCAATGCATAAAATGCATGGAGAAGTCATTTCGAATGACTGGTCCTCAGTGTTGTGAGAACGATGACTGGTTAAAATTTTTGGTGGTTTCTTGTTCAGTCCATAGGCCTACATCATGTGGCAAACCGGTGAGCATGTGGCTCTATTAGTATAGGAGATACCTGAAAACATATCACACTTTTCATCATAGTGCTTTTACCAATGCATAAAATGCATGGAGAAGTCATTTCGAATGACTGGTCCTCAGTGTTGTGAGAACGATGACTGGTTAAAATTTTGGTGGTTTCTTGTTCAGTCCATAGGCCTACATCATGTGGCAAACCGGTGAGCATGTGGCTCTATTAGTATAGGAGATACCTGAAAACATATCACACTTTTCATCATAGTGCTTTTACCAATGCATAAAATGCATGGAGAAGTCATTTCGAATGACTGGTCCTCAGTGTTGTGAGAACGATGACTGGTTAAAATTTTTGGTGGTTTCTTGTTCAGTCCATAGGCCTACATCATGTGGCAAACCGGTGAGCATGTGGTACTATTAGTATAGGAGATACCTGAAAACATATCACACTTTTCATCATAGTGCTTTTACCAATGCATAAAATGCATGGAGAAGTCATTTCGAATGACTGGTCCTCAGTGTTGTGAGAACGATGACTGGTTAAAATTTTTGGTGGTTTCTTGTTCAGTCCATAGGCCTACATCATGTGGCAAACCGGTGAGCATGTGGCTCTATTAGTATAGGAGATACCTGAAAACATATCACACTTTTCATCATAGTGCTTTTACCAATGCATAAAATGCATGGAGAAGTCATTTCGAATGACTTGGTCCTCAGTGTTGTGAGAACGATGACTGGTTAAAATTTTTGGTGGTTTCTTGTTCAGTCCATAGGCCTACATCATGTGGCAAACCGGTGAGCATGTGGCTCTATTAGTATAGGAGATACCTGAAAACATCACATTTTTCATCATAGTGCTTTTACCAATGCATAAAATGCATGGAGAAGTCATTTCGAATGACTGGTCCTCAGTGTTGTGAGAACGATGACTGGTTAAAATTTTTGGTGGTTTCTTGTTCAGTCCATAGGCCTACATCATGTGGCAAACCGGTGAGCATGTGGCTCTATTAGTATAGGAGATACCTGAAAACATATCACACTTTTCATCATAGTGCTTTTACCAATGCATAAAATGCATGGAGAAGTCATTTCGAATGACTGGTCCTCAGTGTTGTGAGAACGATGACTGGTTAAAATTTTTGGTGGTTTCTTGTTCAGTCCATAGGCCTACATCATGTGGCAAACCGGTGAGCATGTGGCTCTATTAGTATAGGAGATACCTGAAAACATATCACACTTTTCATCATAGTGCTTTTACCAATGCATAAAATGCATGGAGAAGTCATTTCGAATGACTGGTCCTCAGTGTTGTGAGAACGATGACTGGTTAAAATTTTTGGTGGTTTCTTGTTCAGTCCATAGGCCTACATCATGTGGCAAACCGGTGAGCATGTGGCTCTATTAGTATAGGAGATACCTGAAAACATATCACACTTTTCATCATAGTGCTTTTACCAATGCATAAAATGCATGGAGAAGTCATTTTGAATGACTGGTCCTCAGTGTTGTGAGAACGATGACTGGTTAAAATTTTTGGTGGTTTCTTGTTCAGTCCATAGGCCTACATCATGTGGCAAACCGGTGAGCATGTGGCTCTATTAGTATAGGAGATACCTGAAAACATATCACACTTTTCATCATAGTGCTTTTACCAATGCATAAAATGCATGGACAAGTCATTTCGAATGACTGGTCCTCAGTGTTGTGAGAACGATGACTGGTTAAAATTTTTGGTGGTTTCTTGTTCAGTCCATAGGCCTACATCATGTGGCAAACCGGTGAGCATGTGGCTCTATTAGTATAGGAGATACCTGAAAACATATCACACTTTTCATCATAGTGCTTTTACCAATGCAGAAAATGCATGGAGAAGTCATTTCGAATGACTGGTCCTCAGTGTTGTGAGAACGATGACTGGTTAAAATTTTTGGTGGTTTCTTGTTCAGTCCATAGGCCTACATCATGTGGCAAACCGGTGAGCATGTGGCTCTATTAGTATAGGAGATACCTGAAAACATATCACACTTTTCATCATAGTGCTTTTACCAATGCATAAAATGCATGGAGAAGTCATTTCGAATGACTGGTCCTCAGTGTTGTGAGAACGATGACTGGTTAAAATTTTTGGTGGTTTCTTGTTCAGTCCATAGGCCTACATCATGTGGCAAACCGGTGAGCATGTGGCTCTATTAGTATAGGAGATACCTGAAAACATATCACACTTTTCATCATAGTGCTTTTACCAATGCATAAAATGCATGGAGAAGTCATTTCGAATGACTGGTCCTCAGTGTTGTGAGAACGATGACTGGTTAAAATTTTTGGTGGTTTCTTGTTCAGTCCATGGGCCTACATCATGTGGCAAACCGGTGAGCATGTGGCTCTATTAGTATAGGAGACACCTGAAAACATATCACACTTTTCATCATAGTGCTTTTACCAATGCATAAAATGCATGGAGAAGTCATTTCGAATGACTGGTCCTCAGTGTTGTGAGAACGATGACTGGTTAAAATTTTTGGTGGTTTCTTGTTCAGTCCATAGGCCTACATCATGTGGCAAACCGGTGAGCATGTGGCTCTATTAGTATTGGAGATACCTGAAAACATATCACACTTTTCATCATAGTGCTTTTACCAATGCATAAAATGCATGGAGAAGTCATTTCGAATGACTGGTCCTCAGTGTTGTGAGAACGATGACTGGTTAAAATTTTTGGTGGTTTCTTGTTCAGTCCATAGGCCTACATCATGTGGCAAACCGGTGAGCATGTGGCTCTATTAGTATAGGAGATACCTGAAAACATATCACACTTTTCATCATAGTGCTTTTACCAATGCATAAAATGCATGGAGAAGTCATTTCGAATGACTGGTCCTCAGTGTTGTGAGAACGATGACTGGTTAAAATTTTTGGTGGTTTCTTGTTCAGTCCATAGGCCTACATCATGTGGCAAACCGGTGAGCATGTGGCTCTATTAGTATAGGAGATACCTGAAAACATATCACACTTTTCATCATAGTGCTTTTACCAATGCATAAAATGCATGGAGAAGTCATTTCGAATGACTGGTCCTCAGTGTTGTGAGAACGATGACTGGTTAAAATTTTTGGTGGTTTCTTGTTCAGTCCATAGGCCTACATCATGTGGCAAACCGGTGAGCATGTGGCTCTATTAGTATAGGAGATACCTGAAAACATATCACACTTTTCATCATAGTGCTTTTACCAATGCATAAAATGCATGGAGAAGTCATTTCGAATGACTGGTCCTCAGTGTTGTGAGAACGATGACTGGTTAAAATTTTTGGTGGTTTCTTGTTCGGTCCATAGGCCTACATCATGTGGCAAACCGGTGAGCATGTGGCTCTATTAGTATAGGAGATACCTGAAAACATCACACTTTTCATCATAGTGCTTTTACCAATGCATAAAATGCATGGAGAAGTCATTTTGAATGACTGGTCCTCAGTGTTGTGAGAACGATGACTGGTTAAAATTTTTGGTGGTTTCTTGTTCAGTCCATAGGCCTACATCATGTGGCAAACCGGTGAGCATGTGGCTCTATTAGTATAGGAGATACCTGAAAACATATCACACTTTTCATCATAGTGCTTTTACCAATGCATAAAATGCATGGAGAAGTCATTTCGAATGACTGGTCCTCAGTGTTGTGAGAACGATGACTGGTTAAAATTTTTGGTGGTTTCTTGTTCAGTCCATAGGCCTACATCATGTGGCAAACCGGTGAGCATGTGGCTCTATTAGTATTGGAGATACCTGAAAACATATCACACTTTTCATCATAGTGCTTTTACCAATGCATAAAATGCATGGAGAAGTCATTTCGAATGACTGGTCCTCAGTGTTGTGAGAACGATGACTGGTTAAAATTTTTGGTGGTTTCATGTTCAGTCCATAGGTCTACATCATGTGGCAAACCGGTGAGCATGTGGCTCTATTAGTATAGGAGATACCTGAAAACATATCACACTTTTCATCATAGTGCTTTTACCAATGCATAAAATGCATGGAGAAGTCATTTCGAATGACTGGTCCTCAGTGTTGTGAGAACGATGACTGGTTAAAATTTTTGGTGGTTTCTTGTTCAGTCCATAGGCCTATATCATGTGGCAAACCGGTGAGCATGTGGCTCTATTAGTATAGGAGATACCTGAAAACATATCACACTTTTCATCATAGTGCTTTTACCAATGCATAAAATGCATGGAGAAGTCATTTCGAATGACTGGTCCTCAGTGTTGTGAGAACGATGACTGGTTAAAATTTTTGGTGGTTTCTTGTTCAGTCCATAGGCCTACATCATGTGGCAAACCGGTGAGCATGTGGCTCTATTAGTATAGGAGATACCTGAAAACATATCACACTTTTCATCATAGTGCTTTTACCAATGCATAAAATGCATGGAGAAGTCATTTCGAATGACTGGTCCTCAGTGTTGTGAGAACGATGACTGGTTAAAATTTTTGGTGGTTTCTTGTTCAGTCCATAGGCCTACATCATGTGGCAAACCGGTGAGCATGCTGCTCTATTAGTATAGGAGATACCTGAAAACATATCACACTTTTCATCATAGTGCTTTTACCAATGCATAAAATGCATGGAGAAGTCATTTCGAATGACTGGTCCTCAGTGTTGTGAGAACGATGACTGGTTAAAATTTTTGGTGGTTTCTTGTTCAGTCCATAGGCCTACATCATGTGGCAAACCGGTGAGCATGTGGCTCTATTAGTATAGGAGATACCTGAAAACATATCACACTTTTCATCATAGTGCTTTTACCAATGCATAAAATGCATGGAGAAGTCATTTCGAATGACTGGTCCTCAGTGTTGTGAGAACGATGACTGGTTAAAATTTTTGGTGGTTTCTTGTTCAGTCCATAGGCCTACATCATGTGGCAAACCGGTGAGCATGTGGCTCTATTAGTATAGGAGATACCTGAAAACATATCATACTTTTCATCATAGTGCTTTTACCAATGCATAAAATGCATGGAGAAGTCATTTCGAATGACTGGTCCTCAGTGTTGTGAGAACGATGACTGGTTAAAATTTTTGGTGGTTTCTTGTTCAGTCCATAGGCCTACATCATGTGGCAAACCGGTGAGCATGTGGCTCTATTAGTATAGGAGATACCTGAAAACATATCACACTTTTCATCATCGTGCTTTTACCAATGCATAAAATGCATGGAGAAGTCATTTCGAATGACTGGTCCTCAGTGTTGTGAGAACGATGAGTGGTTAAAATTTTTGGTGGTTTCTTGTTCAGTCCATAGGCCTACATCATGTGGCAAACCGGTGAGCATGTGGCTCTATTAGTATAGGAGATACCTGAAAACATATCACACTTTTCATCATAGTGCTTTTACCAATGCATAAAATGCATGGAGAAGTCATTTCGAATGACTGGTCCTCAGTGTTGTGAGAACGATGACTGGTTAAAATTTTTGGTGGTTTCTTGTTCAGTCCATAGGCCTACATCATGTGGTAAACCGGTGAGCATGTGGTACTATTAGTATAGGAGATACCTGAAAACATATCACACTTTTCATCATAGTGCTTTTACCAATGCATAAAATGCATGGAGAAGTCATTTCGAATGACTGGTCCTCAGTGTTGTGAGAACGATGACTGGTTAAAATTTTTGGTGGTTTCTTGTTCAGTCCATAGGCCTACATCATGTGGCAAACCGGTGAGCATGTGGCTCTATTAGTATAGGAGATACCTGAAAACATATCACACTTTTCATCATAGTGCTTTTACCAATGCAGAAAATGCATGGAGAAGTCATTTCGAATGACTGGTCCTCAGTGTTGTGAGAACGATGACTGGTTAAAATTTTTGGTGGTTTCTTGTTCAGTCCATAGGCCTACATCATGTGGCAAACCGGTGAGCATGTGGCTCTATTAGTATTGGAGATACCTGAAAACATATCACACTTTTCATCATAGTGCTTTTACCAATGCATAAAATGCATGGAGAAGTCATTTCGAATGACTGGTCCTCAGTGTTGTGAGAACGATGACTGGTTAAAATTTTTGGTGGTTTCTTGTTCAGTCCATAGGCCTACATCATGTGGCAAACCGGTGAGCATGTGGCTCTATTAGTATAGGAGATACCTGAAAACATATCACACTTTTCATCATAGTGCTTTTACCAATGCATAAAATGCATGGAGAAGTCATTTCGAATGACTGGTCCTCAGTGTTGTGAGAACGATGACTGGTTAAAATTTTTGGTGGTTTCTTGTTCAGTCCATAGGCCTACATCATGTGGCAAACCGGTGAGCATGTGGCTCTATTAGTATAGGAGATACCTGAAAACATATCACACTTTTCATCATAGTGCTTTTACCAATGCATAAAATGCATGGAGAAGTCATTTCGAATGACTGGTCCTCAGTGTTGTGAGAATGATGACTGGTTAAAATTTTTGGTGGTTTCTTGTTCAGTCCATAGGCCTACATCATGTGGCAAACCGGTGAGCATGTGGCTCTATTAGTATTGGAGATACCTGAAAACATATCACACTTTTCATCATAGTGCTTTTACCAATGCATAAAATGCATGGAGAAGTCATTTCGAATGACTGGTCCTCAGTGTTGTGAGAACGATGACTGGTTAAAATTTTTGGTGGTTTCTTGTTCAGTCCATAGGCCTACATCATGTGGCAAACCGGTGAGCATGTGGCTCTATTAGTATAGAAGATACCTGAGAGCATATCACACTTTTCATCATAGTGCTTTTACCAATGCATAAAATGCATGGAGAAGTCATTTCGAATGACTGGTCCTCAGTGTTGTGAGAACGATGACTGGTTAAAATTTTTGGTGGTTTCTTGTTCAGTCCATAGGCCTACATCATGTGGCAAACCGGTGAGCATGTGGCTCTATTAGTATAGGTGATACCTGAAAACATATCACACTTTTCATCATAGTGCTTTTACCAATGCATAAAATACATGGAGAAGTCATTTCGAATGACTGGTCCTCAGTGTTGTGAGAACGATGACTGGTTAAAATTTTTGGTGGTTTCTTGTTCAGTCCATAGGCCTACATCATGTGGCAAACCGGTGAGCATGTGGCTCTATTAGTATAGGAGATACCTGAAAACATATCACACTTTTCATCATAGTGCTTTTACCAATGCATAAAATGCATGGAGAAGTCATTTCGAATGACTGGTCCTCAGTGTTGTGAGAACGATGACTGGTTAAAATTTTTGGTGGTTTCTTGTTCAGTCCATAGGCCTACATCATGTGGCAAACCGGTGAGCATGTGGCTCTATTAGTATAGGAGATACCTGAAAACATATCACACTTTTCATCATAGTGCTTTTACCAATGCATAAAATGCATGGAGAAGTCATTTCGAATGACTGGTCCTCAGTGTTGTGAGAACGATGACTGGTTAAAATTTTTGGTGGTTTCTTGTTCAGTCCATAGGCCTACATCATGTGGCAAACCGGTGAGCATGTGGCTCTATTAGTATAGGAGATACCTGAAAACATATCACACTTTTCATCATAGTGCTTTTACCAATGCATAAAATGCATGGAGAAGTCATTTCGAATGACTGGTCCTCAGTGTTGTGAGAACGATGACTGGTTAAAATTTTTGGTGGTTTCTTGTTCAGTCCATAGGCCTACATCATGTGGCAAACCGGTGAGCATGTGGCTCTATTAGTATAGGAGATACCTGAAAACATATCACACTTTTCATCATAGTGCTTTTACCAATGCATAAAATGCATGGAGAAGTCATTTCGAATGACTGGTCCTCAGTGTTGTGAGAATGATGACTGGTTAAAATTTTTGGTGGTTTCTTGTTCAGTCCATAGGCCTACATCATGTGGCAAACCGGTGAGCATGTGGCTCTATTAGTATTGGAGATACCTGAAAACATATCACACTTTTCATCATAGTGCTTTTACCAATGCATAAAATGCATGGAGAAGTCATTTCGAATGACTGGTCCTCAGTGTTGTGAGAACGATGACTGGTTAAAATTTTTGGTGGTTTCTTGTTCAGTCCATAGGCCTACATCATGTGGCAAACCGGTGAGCATGTGGCTCTATTAGTATAGAAGATACCTGAGAGCATATCACACTTTTCATCATAGTGCTTTTACCAATGCATAAAATGCATGGAGAAGTCATTTCGAATGACTGGTCCTCAGTGTTGTGAGAACGATGACTGGTTAAAATTTTTGGTGGTTTCTTGTTCAGTCCATAGGCCTACATCATGTGGCAAACCGGTGAGCATGTGGCTCTATTAGTATAGGTGATACCTGAAAACATATCACACTTTTCATCATAGTGCTTTTACCAATGCATAAAATACATGGAGAAGTCATTTCGAATGACTGGTCCTCAGTGTTGTGAGAACGATGACTGGTTAAAATTTTTGGTGGTTTCTTGTTCAGTCCATAGGCCTACATCATGTGGCAAACCGGTGAGCATGTGGCTCTATTAGTATAGGAGATACCTGAAAACATATCACACTTTTCATCATAGTGCTTTTACCAATGCATAAAATGCATGGAGAAGTCATTTCGAATGACTGGTCCTCAGTGTTGTGAGAACGATGACTGGTTAAAATTTTTGGTGGTTTCTTGTTCAGTCCATGGGCCTACATCATGTGGCAAACCGGTGAGCATGTGGCTCTATTAGTATAGGAGATACCTGAAAACATATCACACTTTTCATCATAGTGCTTTTACCAATGCATAAAATGCATGGAGAAGTCATTTCGAATGACTGGTCCTCAGTGTTGTGAGAACGATGACTGGTTAAAATTTTTGGTGGTTTCTTGTTCAGTCCATAGGCCTACATCATGTGGCAAACCGGTGAGCATGTGGCTCTATTAGTATAGGAGATACCTGAAAACATATCACACTTTTCATCATAGTGCTTTTACCAATGCATAAAATGCATGGAGAAGTCATTTCGAATGACTGGTCCTCAGTGTTGTGAGAACGATGACTGGTTAAAATTTTTGGTGGTTTCTTGTTCAGTCCATAGGCCTACATCATGTGGCAAACCGGTGAGCATGTGGCTCTATTAGTATAGGAGATACCTGAAAACATATCACACTTTTCATCATCGTGCTTTTACCAATGCATAAAATGCATGGAGAAGTCATTTCGAATGACTGGTCCTCAGTGTTGTGAGAACGATGACTGGTGAAAATTTTTGGTGGTTTCTTGTTCAGTCCATAGGCCTACATCATGTGGCAAACCGGTGAGCATGTGGCTCTATTAGTATAGGAGATACCTGAAAACATATCACACTTTTCATCATAGTGCTTTTACCAATGCATAAAATGCATGGAGAAGTCATTTCGAATGACTGGTCCTCAGTGTTGTGAGAACGATGACTGGTTAAAATTTTTGGTGGTTTCTTGTTCAGTCCATAGGCCTACATCATGTGGCAAACCGGTGAGCATGTGGCTCTATTAGTATAGGAGATACCTGAAAACATATCACACTTTTCATCATAGTGCTTTTACCAATGCAGAAAATGCATGGAGAAGTCATTTCGAATGACTGGTCCTCAGTGTTGTGAGAACGATGACTGGTTAAAATTTTTGGTGGTTTCTTGTTCAGTCCATAGGCCTACATCATGTGGCAAACCGGTGAGAATGTGGCTCTATTAGTATAGGAGATACCTGAAAACATATCACACTTTTCATCATAGTGCTTTTACCAATGCATAAAATGCATGGAGAAGTCATTTCGAATGACTGGTCCTCAGTGTTGTGAGAACGATGACTGGTTAAAGTTTTTGGTGGTTTCTTGTTCAGTCCATAGGCCTACATCATGTGGCAAACCGGTGAGCATGTGGCTCAATTAGTATAGGAGATACCTAAAAACATATCACACTTTTCATCATAGTGCTTTTACCAATGCATAAAATGCATGGAGAAGTCATTTCGAATGACTGGTCCTCAGTGTTGTGAGAACGATGACTGGTTAAAATTTTTGGTGGTTTCTTGTTCAGTCCATAGGCCTACATCATGTGGCAAACCGGTGAGCATGTGGCTCTATTAGTATAGGAGATACCTGAAAACATATCACACTTTTCATCATAGTGCTTTTACCAATGCAGAAAATGCATGGAGAAGTCATTTCGAATGACTGGTCCTCAGTGTTGTGAGAACGATGACTGGTTAAAATTTTTGGTGGTTTCTTGTTCAGTCCATAGGCCTACATCATGTGGCAAACCGGTGAGAATGTGGCTCTATTAGTATAGGAGATACCTGAAAACATATCACACTTTTCATCATAGTGCTTTTACCAATGCATAAAATGCATGGAGAAGTCATTTCGAATGACTGGTCCTCAGTGTTGTGAGAACGATGACTGGTTAAAATTTTTGGTGGTTTCTTGTTCAGTCCATAGGCCTACATCATGTGGCAAACCGGTGAGCATGTGGCTCTATTAGTATAGGAGATACCTGAAAACATATCACACTTTTCATCATAGTGCTTTTACCAATGCATAAAATGCATGGAGAAGTCATTTCGAATGACTGGTCCTCAGTGTTGTGAGAACGATGACTGGTTAAAATTTTTGGTGGTTTCTTGTTCAGTCCATAGGCCTACATCATGTGGCAAACCGGTGAGCATGTGGCTCTATTAGTATAGGAGATACCTGAAAACATATCACACTTTTCATCATAGTGCTTTTACCAATGCATAAAATGCATGGAGAAGTCATTTCGAATGACTGGTCCTCAGTGTTGTGAGAACGATGACTGGTTAAAATTTTTGGTGGTTTCTTGTTCAGTCCATAGGCCTACATCATGTGGCAAACCGGTGAGCATGTGGCTCTATTAGTATAGGAGATACCTGAAAACATATCACACTTTTCATCATAGTGCTTTTACCAATGCATAAAATGCATGGAGAAGTCATTTCGAATGACTGGTCCTCAGTGTTGTGAGAACGATGACTGGTTAAAATTTTTGGTGGTTTCTTGTTCAGTCCATAGGCCTACATCATGTGGCAAACCGGTGAGCATGTGGCTCTATTAGTATAGGAGATACCTGAAAACATATCACACTTTTCATCATCGTGCTTTTACCAATGCATAAAATGCATGGAGAAGTCATTTCGAATGACTGGTCCTCAGTGTTGTGAGAACGATGACTGGTGAAAATTTTTGGTGGTTTCTTGTTCAGTCCATAGGCCTACATCATGTGGCAAACCGGTGAGCATGTGGCTCTATTAGTATAGGAGATACCTGAAAACATATCACACTTTTCATCATAGTGCTTTTACCAATGCATAAAATGCATGGAGAAGTCATTTCGAATGACTGGTCCTCAGTGTTGTGAGAACGATGACTGGTTAAAATTTTTGGTGGTTTCTTGTTCAGTCCATAGGCCTACATCATGTGGCAAACCGGTGAGCATGTGGCTCTATTAGTATAGGAGATACCTGAAAACATATCACACTTTTCATCATAGTGCTTTTACCAATGCAGAAAATGCATGGAGAAGTCATTTCGAATGACTGGTCCTCAGTGTTGTGAGAACGATGACTGGTTAAAATTTTTGGTGGTTTCTTGTTCAGTCCATAGGCCTACATCATGTGGCAAACCGGTGAGAATGTGGCTCTATTAGTATAGGAGATACCTGAAAACATATCACACTTTTCATCATAGTGCTTTTACCAATGCATAAAATGCATGGAGAAGTCATTTCGAATGACTGGTCCTCAGTGTTGTGAGAACGATGACTGGTTAAAGTTTTTGGTGGTTTCTTGTTCAGTCCATAGGCCTACATCATGTGGCAAACCGGTGAGCATGTGGCTCAATTAGTATAGGAGATACCTGAAAACATATCACACTTTTCATCATAGTGCTTTTACCAATGCATAAAATGCATGGAGAAGTCATTTCGAATGACTGGTCCTCAGTGTTGTGAGAACGATGACTGGTTAAAATTTTTGGTGGTTTCTTGTTCAGTCCATAGGCCTACATCATGTGGCAAACCGGTGAGCATGTGGCTCTATTAGTATAGGAGATACCTGAAAACATATCACACTTTTCATCATAGTGCTTTTACCAATGCAGAAAATGCATGGAGAAGTCATTTCGAATGACTGGTCCTCAGTGTTGTGAGAACGATGACTGGTTAAAATTTTTGGTGGTTTCTTGTTCAGTCCATAGGCCTACATCATGTGGCAAACCGGTGAGAATGTGGCTCTATTAGTATAGGAGATACCTGAAAACATATCACACTTTTCATCATAGTGCTTTTACCAATGCATAAAATGCATGGAGAAGTCATTTCGAATGACTGGTCCTCAGTGTTGTGAGAACGATGACTGGTTAAAATTTTTGGTGGTTTCTTGTTCAGTCCATAGGCCTACATCATGTGGCAAACCGGTGAGCATGTGGCTCTATTAGTATAGGAGATACCTGAAAACATATCACACTTTTCATCATAGTGCTTTTACCAATGCATAAAATGCATGGAGAAGTCATTTCGAATGACTGGTCCTCAGTGTTGTGAGAACGATGACTGGTTAAAATTTTTGGTGGTTTCTTGTTCAGTCCATAGGCCTACATCATGTGGCAAACCGGTGAGAATGTGGCTCTATTAGTATAGGAGATACCTGAAAACATATCACACTTTTCATCATAGTGCTTTTACCAATGCATAAAATGCATGGAGAAGTCATTTCGAATGACTGGTCCTCAGTGTTGTGAGAACGATGACTGGTTAAAATTTTTGGTGGTTTCTTGTTCAGTCCATAGGCCTACATCATGTGGCAAACCGGTGAGCATGTGGCTCAATTAGTATAGGAGATACCTGAAAACATATCACACTTTTCATCATAGTGCTTTTACCAATGCATAAAATGCATGGAGAAGTCATTTCGAATGACTGGTCCTCAGTGTTGTGAGAACGATGACTGGTTAAAATTTTTGGTGGTTTCTTGTTCAGTCCATAGGCCTACATCATGTGGCAAACCGGTGAGCATGTGGCTCTATTAGTATAGGAGATACCTGAAAACATATCACACTTTTCATCATAGTGCTTTTACCAATGCATAAAATGCATGGAGAAGTCATTTCGAATGACTGGTCCTCAGTGTTGTGAGAACGATGACTGGTTAAAATTTTGGTGGTTTCTTGTTCAGTCCATAGGCCTACATCATGTGGCAAACCGGTGAGCATGTGGCTCTATTAGTATAGGAGATACCTGAAAACATATCACACTTTTCATCATAGTGCTTTTACCAATGCATAAAATGCATGGAGAAGTCAATTCGAATGACTGGTCCTCAGTGTTGTGAGAACGATGACTGGTTAAAATTTTTGGTGGTTTCTTGTTCAGTCCATGGGCCTACATCATGTGGCAAACCGGTGAGCATGTGACTCTATTAGTATAGGAGATACCTGAAAACATATCACACTTTTCATCATAGTGCTTTTACCAATGCATAAAATGCATGGAGAAGTAATTTCGAATGACTGGTCCTCAGTGTTGTGAGAACGATGACTGGTTAAAATTTTTGGTGGTTTCTTGTTCAGTCCATGGGCCTACATCATGTGGCAAACCGGTGAGCATGTGGCTCTATTAGTATAGGAGATACCTGAAAACATATCACACTTTTCATCATAGTGCTTTTACCAATGCATAAAATGCATGGAGAAGTCATTTCGAATGACTGGTCCTCAGTGTTGTGAGAACGATGACTGGTTAAAATTTTTGGTGGTTTCTTGTTCAGTCCATAGGCCTACATCATGTGGCAAACCGGTGAGCATGTGGCTCTATTAGTATAGGAGATACCTGAAAACATATCACACTTTTCATCATAGTGCTTTTACCAATGCATAAAATGTATGGAGAAGTCATTTCGAATGACTGGTCCTCAGTGTTGTGAGAACGATGACTGGTTAAAATTTTTGGTGGTTTCTTGTTCAGTCCATAGGCCTACATCATGTGGCAAACCGGTGAGCATGTGGCTCTATTAGTATAGGAGATACCTGAAAACATATCACACTTTTCATCATAGTGCTTTTACCAATGCATAAAATGCATGGAGAAGTCATTTCGAATGACTGGTCCTCAGTGTTGTGAGAACGATGACTGGTTAAAATTTTTGGTGGTTTCTTGTTCAGTCCATAGGCCTACATCATGTGGCAAACCGGTGAGCATGTGGCTCTATTAGTATAGGAGATACCTGAAAACATATCACACTTTTCATCATAGTGCTTTTACCAATGCATAAAATGCATGGAGAAGTCAATTCGAATGACTGGTCCTCAGTGTTGTGAGAACGATGACTGGTTAAAATTTTTGGTGGTTTCTTGTTCAGTCCATAGGCCTACATCATGTGGCAAACCGGTGAGCATGTGGCTCTATTAGTATAGGAGATACCTGAGAGCATATCACACTTTTCATCATAGTGCTTTTACCAATGCATAAAATGCATGGAGAAGTCATTTCGAATGACTGGTCCTCAGTGTTGTGAGAACGATGACTGGTTAAAATTTTTGGTGGTTTCTTGTTCAGTCCATAGGCCTACATCATGTGGCAAACCGGTGAGCATGTGGCTCTATTAGTATAGGAGATACCTGAAAACATATCACACTTTTCATCATAGTGCTTTTACCAATGCATAAAATGCATGGAGAAGTCATTTCGAATGACTGGTCCTCAGTGTTGTGAGAACGATGACTGGTTAAAATTTTTGGTGGTTTCTTGTTCAGTCCATATGCCTACATCATGTGGCAAACCGGTGAGCATGTGGCTCTATTAGTATAGGAGATACCTGAAAACATCAAACTTTTCATCATAGTGCTTTTACCAATGCATAAAATGCAAGGAGAAGTCATTTTGAATGACTGGTCCTCAGTGTTGTGAGAATGATGACTGGTTAAAATTTTTGGTGGTTTCTTGTTCAGTCCATAGGCCTACATCATGTGGCAAACCGGTGAGCATGTGGCTCTATTAGTATTGGAGATACCTGAAAACATATCACACTTTTCATCATAGTGCTTTTACCAATGCATAAAATGCATGGAGAAGTCATTTCGAATGACTGGTCCTCAGTGTTGTGAGAACGATGACTGGTTAAAATTTTTGGTGGTTTCTTGTTCAGTCCATAGGCCTACATCATGTGGCAAACCGGTGAGCATGTGGCTCTATTAGTATAGGAGATACCTGAGAGCATATCACACTTTTCATCATAGTGCTTTTACCAATGCATAAAATGCATGGAGAAGTCATTTCGAATGACTGGTCCTCAGTGTTGTGAGAACGATGACTGGTTAAAATTTTTGGTGGTTTCTTGTTCAGTCCATAGGCCTACATCATGTGGCAAACCGGTGAGCATGTGGCTCTATTAGTATAGGTGATACCTGAAAACATATCACACTTTTCATCATAGTGCTTTTACCAATGCATAAAATACATGGAGAAGTCATTTCGAATGACTGGTCCTCAGTGTTGTGAGAACGATGACTGGTTAAAATTTTTGGTGGTTTCTTGTTCAGTCCATAGGCCTACATCATGTGGCAAACCGGTGAGCATGTGGCTCTATTAGTATAGGAGATACCTGAAAACATATCACACTTTTCATCATAGTGCTTTTACCAATGCATAAAATGCATGGAGAAGTCATTTCGAATGACTGGTCCTCAGTGTTGTGAGAACGATGACTGGTTAAAATTTTTGGTGGTTTCTTGTTCAGTCCATGGGCCTACATCATGTGGCAAACCGGTGAGCATGTGGCTCTATTAGTATAGGAGATACCTGAAAACATATCACACTTTTCATCATAGTGCTTTTACCAATGCATAAAATGCATGGAGAAGTCATTTCGAATGACTGGTCCTCAGTGTTGTGAGAACGATGACTGGTTAAAATTTTTGGTGGTTTCTTGTTCAGTCCATAGGCCTACATCATGTGGCAAACCGGTGAGCATGTGGCTCTATTAGTATAGGAGATACCTGAAAACATATCACACTTTTCATCATAGTGCTTTTACCAATGCATAAAATGCATGGAGAAGTCATTTCGAATGACTGGTCCTCAGTGTTGTGAGAACGATGACTGGTTAAAATTTTTGGTGGTTTCTTGTTCAGTCCATAGGCCTACATCATGTGGCAAACCGGTGAGCATGTGGCTCTATTAGTATAGGAGATACCTGAAAACATATCACACTTTTCATCATAGTGCTTTTACCAATGCATAAAATGCATGGAGAAGTCATTTCGAATGACTGGTCCTCAGTGTTGTGAGAACGATGACTGGTTAAAATTTTTGGTGGTTTCTTGTTCAGTCCATAGGCCTACATCATGTGGCAAACCGGTGAGCATGTGGCTCTATTAGTATAGGAGATACCTGAAAACATATCACACTTTTCATCATAGTGCTTTTACCAATGCATAAAATGCATGGAGAAGTCATTTCGAATGACTGGTCCTCAGTGTTGTGAGAACGATGACTGGTTAAAATTTTTGGTGGTTTCTTGTTCAGTCCATAGGCCTACATCATGTGGCAAACCGGTGAGCATGTGGCTCTATTAGTATAGGAGATACCTGAAAACATATCACACGTTTCATCATAGTGCTTTTACCAATGCAGAAAATGCATGGAGAAGTCATTTCGAATGACTGGTCCTCAGTGTTGTGAGAACGATGACTGGTTAAAATTTTTGGTGGTTTCTTGTTCAGTCCATAGGCCTACATCATGTGGCAAACCGGTGAGAATGTGGCTCTATTAGTATAGGAGATACCTGAAAACATATCACACTTTTCATCATAGTGCTTTTACCAATGCATAAAATGCATGGAGAAGTCATTTCGAATGACTGGTCCTCAGTGTTGTGAGAACGATGACTGGTTAAAATTTTTGGTGGTTTCTTGTTCAGTCCATAGGCCTACATCATGTGGCAAACCGGTGAGCATGTGGCTCAATTAGTATAGGAGATACCTGAAAACATATCACACTTTTCATCATAGTGCTTTTACCAATGCATAAAATGCATGGAGAAGTCATTTCGAATGACTGGTCCTCAGTGTTGTGAGAACGATGACTGGTTAAAATTTTTGGTGGTTTCTTGTTCAGTCCATAGGCCTACATCATGTGGCAAACCGGTGAGCATGTGGCTCTATTAGTATAGGAGATACCTGAAAACATATCACACTTTTCATCATAGTGCTTTTACCAATGCATAAAATGCATGGAGAAGTCATTTCGAATGACTGGTCCTCAGTGTTGTGAGAACGATGACTGGTTAAAATTTTGGTGGTTTCTTGTTCAGTCCATAGGCCTACATCATGTGGCAAACCGGTGAGCATGTGGCTCTATTAGTATAGGAGATACCTGAAAACATATCACACTTTTCATCATAGTGCTTTTACCAATGCATAAAATGCATGGAGAAGTCAATTCGAATGACTGGTCCTCAGTGTTGTGAGAACGATGACTGGTTAAAATTTTTGGTGGTTTCTTGTTCAGTCCATGGGCCTACATCATGTGGCAAACCGGTGAGCATGTGACTCTATTAGTATAGGAGATACCTGAAAACATATCACACTTTTCATCATAGTGCTTTTACCAATGCATAAAATGCATGGAGAAGTAATTTCGAATGACTGGTCCTCAGTGTTGTGAGAACGATGACTGGTTAAAATTTTTGGTGGTTTCTTGTTCAGTCCATGGGCCTACATCATGTGGCAAACCGGTGAGCATGTGGCTCTATTAGTATAGGAGATACCTGAAAACATATCACACTTTTCATCATAGTGCTTTTACCAATGCATAAAATGCATGGAGAAGTCATTTCGAATGACTGGTCCTCAGTGTTGTGAGAACGATGACTGGTTAAAATTTTTGGTGGTTTCTTGTTCAGTCCATAGGCCTACATCATGTGGCAAACCGGTGAGCATGTGGCTCTATTAGTATAGGAGATACCTGAAAACATATCACACTTTTCATCATAGTGCTTTTACCAATGCATAAAATGCATGGAGAAGTCATTTCGAATGACTGGTCCTCAGTGTTGTGAGAACGATGACTGGTTAAAATTTTTGGTGGTTTCTTGTTCAGTCCATAGGCCTACATCATGTGGCAAACCGGTGAGCATGTGGCTCTATTAGTATAGGAGATACCTGAAAACATATCACACTTTTCATCATAGTGCTTTTACCAATGCATAAAATGCATGGAGAAGTCATTTCGAATGACTGGTCCTCAGTGTTGTGAGAACGATGACTGGTTAAAATTTTTGGTGGTTTCTTGTTCAGTCCATAGGCCTACATCATGTGGCAAACCGGTGAGAATGTGGCTCTATTAGTATAGGAGATACCTGAAAACATATCACACTTTTCATCATAGTGCTTTTACCAATGCATAAAATGCATGGAGAAGTCATTTCGAATGACTGGTCCTCAGTGTTGTGAGAACGATGACTGGTTAAAATTTTTGGTGGTTTCTTGTTCAGTCCATAGGCCTACATCATGTGGCAAACCGGTGAGCATGTGGCTCTATTAGTATAGGAGATACCTGAAAACATATCACACTTTTCATCATAGTGCTTTTACCAATGCATAAAATGCATGGAGAAGTAATTTCGAATGACTGGTCCTCAGTGTTGTGAGAACAATGACTGGTTAAAATTTTTGGTGGTTTCTTGTTCAGTCCATGGGCCTACATCATGTGGCAAACCGGTGAGCATGTGGCTCTGTTAGTATAGGAGATACCTGAAAACATATCACACTTTTCATCATAGTGCTTTTACCAATGCATAAAATGCATGGAGAAGTCATTTCGAATGACTGGTCCTCAGTGTTGTGAGAACGATGACTGGTTAAAATTTTTGGTGGTTTCTTGTTCAGTCCATAGGCCTACATCATGTGGCAAACCGGTGAGCATGTGGCTCTATTAGTATAGGAGATACCTGAAAACATATCACACTTTTCATCATAGTGCTTTTACCAATGCATAAAATGCATGGAGAAGTCATTTCGAATGACTGGTCCTCAGTGTTGTGAGAACGATGACTGGTTAAAATTTTTGGTGGTTTCTTGTTCAGTCCATAGGCCTACATCATGTGGCAAACCGGTGAGCATGTGGCTCTATTAGTATAGGAGATACCTGAAAACATATCACACTTTTCATCATAGTGCTTTTACCAATGCATAAAATGCATGGAGAAGTCATTTCGAATGACTGGTCCTCAGTGTTGTGAGAACGATGACTGGTTAAAATTTTTGGTGGTTTCTTGTTCAGTCCATAGGCCTACATCATGTGGCAAACCGGTGAGAATGTGGCTCTATTAGTATAGGAGATACCTGAAAACATATCACACTTTTCATCATAGTGCTTTTACCAATGCATAAAATGCATGGAGAAGTCATTTCGAATGACTGGTCCTCAGTGTTGTGAGAACGATGACTGGTTAAAATTTTTGGTGGTTTCTTGTTCAGTCCATAGGCCTACATCATGTGGCAAACCGGTGAGCATGTGGCTCTATTAGTATAGGAGATACCTGAAAACATATCACACTTTTCATCATAGTGCTTTTACCAATGCATAAAATGCATGGAGAAGTCATTTCGAATGACTGGTCCTCAGTGTTGTGAGAACGATGACTGGTTAAAATTTTTGGTGGTTTCTTGTTCAGTCCATAGGCCTACATCATGTGGCAAACCGGTGAGCATGTGGCTCTATTAGTATAGGAGATACCTGAAAACATATCACACTTTTCATCATAGTGCTTTTACCAATGCAGAAAATGCATGGAGAAGTCATTTCGAATGACTGGTCCTCAGTGTTGTGAGAACGATGACTGGTTAAAATTTTTGGTGGTTTCTTGTTCAGTCCATAGGCCTACATCATGTGGCAAACCGGTGAGAATGTGGCTCTATTAGTATAGGAGATACCTGAAAACATATCACACTTTTCATCATAGTGCTTTTACCAATGCATAAAATGCATGGAGAAGTCATTTCGAATGACTGGTCCTCAGTGTTGTGAGAACGATGACTGGTTAAAATTTTTGGTGGTTTCTTGTTCAGTCCATAGGCCTACATCATGTGGCAAACCGGTGAGCATGTGGCTCAATTAGTATAGGAGATACCTGAAAACATATCACACTTTTCATCATAGTGCTTTTACCAATGCATAAAATGCATGGAGAAGTCATTTCGAATGACTGGTCCTCAGTGTTGTGAGAACGATGACTGGTTAAAATTTTTGGTGGTTTCTTGTTCAGTCCATAGGCCTACATCATGTGGCAAACCGGTGAGAATGTGGCTCTATTAGTATAGGAGATACCTGAAAACATATCACACTTTTCATCATAGTGCTTTTACCAATGCATAAAATGCATGGAGAAGTCATTTCGAATGACTGGTCCTCAGTGTTGTGAGAACGATGACTGGTTAAAATTTTTGGTGGTTTCTTGTTCAGTCCATAGGCCTACATCATGTGGCAAACCGGTGAGCATGTGGCTCAATTAGTATAGGAGATACCTGAAAACATATCACACTTTTCATCATAGTGCTTTTACCAATGCATAAAATGCATGGAGAAGTCATTTCGAATGACTGGTCCTCAGTGTTGTGAGAACGATGACTGGTTAAAATTTTTGGTGGTTTCTTGTTCAGTCCATAGGCCTACATCATGTGGCAAACCGGTGAGCATGTGGCTCTATTAGTATAGGAGATACCTGAAAACATATCACACTTTTCATCATAGTGCTTTTACCAATGCATAAAATGCATGGAGAAGTCATTTCGAATGACTGGTCCTCAGTGTTGTGAGAACGATGACTGGTTAAAATTTTGGTGGTTTCTTGTTCAGTCCATAGGCCTACATCATGTGGCAAACCGGTGAGCATGTGGCTCTATTAGTATAGGAGATACCTGAAAACATATCACACTTTTCATCATAGTGCTTTTACCAATGCATAAAATGCATGGAGAAGTCAATTCGAATGACTGGTCCTCAGTGTTGTGAGAACGATGACTGGTTAAAATTTTTGGTGGTTTCTTGTTCAGTCCATGGGCCTACATCATGTGGCAAACCGGTGAGCATGTGACTCTATTAGTATAGGAGATACCTGAAAACATATCACACTTTTCATCATAGTGCTTTTACCAATGCAGAAAATGCATGGAGAAGTAATTTCGAATGACTGGTCCTCAGTGTTGTGAGAACGATGACTGGTTAAAATTTTTGGTGGTTTCTTGTTCAGTCCATGGGCCTACATCATGTGGCAAACCGGTGAGCATGTGGCTCTATTAGTATAGGAGATACCTGAAAACATATCACACTTTTCATCATAGTGCTTTTACCAATGCATAAAATGCATGGAGAAGTCATTTCGAATGACTGGTCCTCAGTGTTGTGAGAACGATGACTGGTTAAAATTTTTGGTGGTTTCTTGTTCAGTCCATAGGCCTACATCATGTGGCAAACCGGTGAGCATGTGGCTCTATTAGTATAGGAGATACCTGAAAACATATCACACTTTTCATCATAGTGCTTTTACCAATGCATAAAATGCATGGAGAAGTCATTTCGAATGACTGGTCCTCAGTGTTGTGAGAACGATGACTGGTTAAAATTTTTGGTGGTTTCTTGTTCAGTCCATAGGCCTACATCATGTGGCAAACCGGTGAGCATGTGGCTCTATTAGTATAGGAGATACCTGAAAACATATCACACTTTTCATCATAGTGCTTTTACCAATGCAGAAAATGCATGGAGAAGTCATTTCGAATGACTGGTCCTCAGTGTTGTGAGAACGATGACTGGTTAAAATTTTTGGTGGTTTCTTGTTCAGTCCATAGGCCTACATCATGTGGCAAACCGGTGAGCATGTGGCTCTATTAGTATAGGAGATACCTGAAAACATATCACACTTTTCATCATAGTGCTTTTACCAATGCATAAAATGCATGGAGAAGTCATTTCGAATGACTGGTCCTCAGTGTTGTGAGAACGATGACTGGTTAAAATTTTTGGTGGTTTCTTGTTCAGTCCATAGGCCTACATCATGTGGCAAACCGGTGAGCATGTGGCTCTATTAGTATAGGAGATACCTGAAAACATATCACACTTTTCATCATAGTGCTTTTACCAATGCATAAAATGCATGGAGAAGTCATTTCGAATGACTGGTCCTCAGTGTTGTGAGAACGATGACTGGTTAAAATTTTTGGTGGTTTCTTGTTCAGTCCATGGGCCTACATCATGTGGCAAACCGGTGAGAATGTGGCTCTATTAGTATAGGAGATACCTGAAAACATATCACACTTTTCATCATAGTGCTTTTACCAATGCATAAAATGCATGGAGAAGTCATTTCGAATGACTGGTCCTCAGTGTTGTGAGAACGATGACTGGTTAAAATTTTTGGTGGTTTCTTGTTCAGTCCATAGGCCTACATCATGTGGCAAACCGGTGAGCATGTGGCTCTATTAGTATAGGAGATACCTGAAAACATATCACACTTTTCATCATAGTGCTTTTACCAATGCATAAAATGCATGGAGAAGTCATTTCGAATGACTGGTCCTCAGTGTTGTGAGAACGATGACTGGTTAAAATTTTTGGTGGTTTCTTGTTCAGTCCATAGGCCTACATCATGTGGCAAACCGGTGAGCATGTGGCTCTATTAGTATAGGAGATACCTGAAAACATATCACACTTTTCATCATAGTGCTTTTACCAATGCATAAAATGCATGGAGAAGTCATTTCGAATGACTGGTCCTCAGTGTTGTGAGAACGATGACTGGTTAAAATTTTTGGTGGTTTCTTGTTCAGTCCATAGGCCTACATCATGTGGCACACCGGTGAGCATGTGGCTCTATTAGTATAGGAGATACCTGAAAACATATCACACTTTTCATCATAGTGCTTTTACCAATGCATAAAATGCATGGAGAAGTAATTTCGAATGACTGGTCCTCAGTGTTGTGAGAACGATGACTGGTTAAAATTTTTGGTGGTTTCTTGTTCAGTCCATGGGCCTACATCATGTGGCAAACCGGTGAGCATGTGGCTCTATTAGTATAGGAGATACCTGAAAACATATCACACTTTTCATCATAGTGCTTTTACCAATGCATAAAATGCATGGAGAAGTCATTTCGAATGACTGGTCCTCAGTGTTGTGAGAACGATGACTGGTTAAAATTTTTGGTGGTTTCTTGTTCAGTCCATAGGCCTACATCATGTGGCAAACCGGTGAGCATGTGGCTCTATTAGTATAGGAGATACCTGAAAACATATCACACTTTTCATCATAGTGCTTTTACCAATGCATAAAATGCATGGAGAAGTCATTTCGAATGACTGGTCCTCAGTGTTGTGAGAACGATGACTGGTTAAAATTTTTGGTGGTTTCTTGTTCAGTCCATAGGCCTACATCATGTGGCAAACCGGTGAGCATGTGGCTCTATTAGTATAGGAGATACCTGAAAACATATCACACTTTTCATCATAGTGCTTTTACCAATGCATAAAATGCATGGAGAAGTCATTTCGATTGACTGGTCCTCAGTGTTGTGAGAACGATGACTGGTTAAAATTTTTGGTGGTTTCTTGTTCAGTCCATAGGCCTACATCATGTGGCAAACCGGTGAGAATGTGGCTCTATTAGTATAGGAGATACCTGAAAACATATCACACTTTTCATCATAGTGCTTTTACCAATGCATAAAATGCATGGAGAAGTCATTTCGAATGACTGGTCCTCAGTGTTGTGAGAACGATGACTGGTTAAAATTTTTGGTGGTTTCTTGTTCAGTCCATAGGCCTACATCATGTGGCAAACCGGTGAGCATGTGGCTCTATTAGTATAGGAGATACCTGAAAACATATCACACTTTTCATCATAGTGCTTTTACCAATGCATAAAATGCATGGAGAAGTCATTTCGAATGACTGGTCCTCAGTGTTGTGAGAACGATGACTGGTTAAAATTTTTGGTGGTTTCTTGTTCAGTCCATAGGCCTACATCATGTGGCAAACCGGTGAGCATGTGGCTCTATTAGTATAGGAGATACCTGAAAACATATCACACTTTTCATCATAGTGCTTTTACCAATGCATAAAATGCATGGAGAAGTCATTTCGAATGACTGGTCCTCAGTGTTGTGAGAACGATGACTGGTTAAAATTTTTGGTGGTTTCTTGTTCAGTCCATGGGCCTACATCATGTGGCAAACCGGTGAGCATGTGGCTCTATTAGTATAGGAGATACCTGAAAACATATCACACTTTTCATCATAGTGCTTTTACCAATGCATAAAATGCATGGAGAAGTCATTTCGAATGACTGGTCCTCAGTGTTGTGAGAACGATGACTGGTTAAAATTTTTGGTGGTTTCTTGTTCAGTCCATAGGCCTACATCATGTGGCAAACCGGTGAGCATGTGGCTCTATTAGTATAGGAGATACCTGAAAACATATCACACTTTTCATCATAGTGCTTTTACCAATGCATAAAATGCATGGAGAAGTCATTTCGAATGACTGGTCCTCAGTGTTGTGAGAACGATGACTGGTTAAAATTTTTGGTGGTTTCTTGTTCAGTCCATAGGCCTACATCATGTGGCAAACCGGTGAGCATGTGGCTCTATTAGTATAGGAGAAACCTGAAAACATATCACACTTTTCATCATAGTGCTTTTACCAATGCATAAAATGCATGGAGAAGTCATTTCGAATGACTGGTCCTCAGTGTTGTGAGAACGATGACTGGTTAAAATTTTTGGTGGTTTCTTGTTCAGTCCATAGGCCTACATCATGTGGCAAACCGGTGAGAATGTGGCTCTATTAGTATAGGAGATACCTGAAAACATATCACACTTTTCATCATAGTGCTTTTACCAATGCATAAAATGCATGGAGAAGTCATTTCGAATGACTGGTCCTCAGTGTTGTGAGAACGATGACTGGTTAAAATTTTTGGTGGTTTCTTGTTCAGTCCATAGGCCTACATCATGTGGCAAACCGGTGAGCATGTGGCTCTATTAGTATAGGAGATACCTGAAAACATATCACACTTTTCATCATAGTGCTTTTACCAATGCATAAAATGCATGGAGAAGTAATTTCGAATGACTGGTCCTCAGTGTTGTGAGAACAATGACTGGTTAAAATTTTTGGTGGTTTCTTGTTCAGTCCATGGGCCTACATCATGTGGCAAACCGGTGAGCATGTGGCTCTGTTAGTATAGGAGATACCTGAAAACATATCACACTTTTCATCATAGTGCTTTTACCAATGCATAAAATGCATGGAGAAGTAATTTCGAATGACTGGTCCTCAGTGTTGTGAGAACAATGACTGGTTAAAATTTTTGGTGGTTTCTTGTTCAGTCCATGGGCCTACATCATGTGGCAAACCGGTGAGAATGTGGCTCTATTAGTATAGGAGATACCTGAAAACATATCACACTTTTCATCATAGTGCTTTTACCAATGCATAAAATGCATGGAGAAGTCATTTCGAATGACTGGTCCTCAGTGTTGTGAGAACGATGACTGGTTAAAATTTTTGGTGGTTTCTTGTTCAGTCCATAGGCCTACATCATGTGGCAAACCGGTGAGCATGTGGCTCTATTAGTATAGGAGATACCTGAAAACATATCACACTTTTCATCATAGTGCTTTTACCAATGCATAAAATGCATGGAGAAGTCATTTCGAATGACTGGTCCTCAGTGTTGTGAGAACGATGACTGGTTAAAATTTTTGGTGGTTTCTTGTTCAGTCCATAGGCCTACATCATGTGGCAAACCGGTGAGCATGTGGCTCTATTAGTATAGGAGATACCTGAAAACATATCACACTTTTCATCATAGTGCTTTTACCAATGCATAAAATGCATGGAGAAGTCATTTCGAATGACTGGTCCTCAGTGTTGTGAGAACGATGACTGGTTAAAATTTTTGGTGGTTTCTTGTTCAGTCCATAGGCCTACATCATGTGGCAAACCGGTGAGCATGTGGCTCTATTAGTATAGGAGATACCTGAAAACATATCACACTTTTCATCATAGTGCTTTTTACCAATGCATAAAATGCATGGAGAAGTAATTTCGAATGACTGGTCCTCAGTGTTGTGAGAACGATGACTGGTTAAAATTTTTGGTGGTTTCTTGTTCAGTCCATGGGCCTACATCATGTGGCAAACCGGTGAGCATGTGGCTCTATTAGTATAGGAGATACCTGAAAACATATCACACTTTTCATCATAGTGCTTTTACCAATGCATAAAATGCATGGAGAAGTCATTTCGAATGACTGGTCCTCAGTGTTGTGAGAACGATGACTGGTTAAAATTTTTGGTGGTTTCTTGTTCAGTCCATAGGCCTACATCATGTGGCAAACCGGTGAGCATGTGGCTCTATTAGTATAGGAGATACCTGAAAACATATCACACTTTTCATCATAGTGCTTTTACCAATGCATAAAATGCATGGAGAAGTCATTTCGAATGACTGGTCCTCAGTGTTGTGAGAACGATGACTGGTTAAAATTTTTGGTGGTTTCTTGTTCAGTCCATAGGCCTACATCATGTGGCAAACCGGTGAGCATGTGGCTCTATTAGTATAGGAGATACCTGAAAACATATCACACTTTTCATCATAGTGCTTTTACCAATGCATAAAATGCATGGAGAAGTCATTTCGATTGACTGGTCCTCAGTGTTGTGAGAACGATGACTGGTTAAAATTTTTGGTGGTTTCTTGTTCAGTCCATAGGCCTACATCATGTGGCAAACCGGTGAGAATGTGGCTCTATTAGTATAGGAGATACCTGAAAACATATCACACTTTTCATCATAGTGCTTTTACCAATGCATAAAATGCATGGAGAAGTCATTTCGAATGACTGGTCCTCAGTGTTGTGAGAACGATGACTGGTTAAAATTTTTGGTGGTTTCTTGTTCAGTCCATAGGCCTACATCATGTGGCAAACCGGTGAGCATGTGGCTCTATTAGTATAGGAGATACCTGAAAACATATCACACTTTTCATCATAGTGCTTTTACCAATGCATAAAATGCATGGAGAAGTCATTTCGAATGACTGGTCCTCAGTGTTGTGAGAACGATGACTGGTTAAAATTTTTGGTGGTTTCTTGTTCAGTCCATAGGCCTACATCATGTGGCAAACCGGTGAGCATGTGGCTCTATTAGTATAGGAGATACCTGAAAACATATCACACTTTTCATCATAGTGCTTTTACCAATGCATAAAATGCATGGAGAAGTCATTTCGAATGACTGGTCCTCAGTGTTGTGAGAACGATGACTGGTTAAAATTTTTGGTGGTTTCTTGTTCAGTCCATGGGCCTACATCATGTGGCAAACCGGTGAGCATGTGGCTCTATTAGTATAGGAGATACCTGAAAACATATCACACTTTTCATCATAGTGCTTTTACCAATGCATAAAATGCATGGAGAAGTCATTTCGAATGACTGGTCCTCAGTGTTGTGAGAACGATGACTGGTTAAAATTTTTGGTGGTTTCTTGTTCAGTCCATAGGCCTACATCATGTGGCAAACCGGTGAGCATGTGGCTCTATTAGTATAGGAGAAACCTGAAAACATATCACACTTTTCATCATAGTGCTTTTACCAATGCATAAAATGCATGGAGAAGTCATTTCGAATGACTGGTCCTCAGTGTTGTGAGAACGATGACTGGTTAAAATTTTTGGTGGTTTCTTGTTCAGTCCATAGGCCTACATCATGTGGCAAACCGGTGAGCATGTGGCTCTATTAGTATAGGAGAAACCTGAAAACATATCACACTTTTCATCATAGTGCTTTTACCAATGCATAAAATGCATGGAGAAGTCATTTCGAATGACTGGTCCTCAGTGTTGTGAGAACGATGACTGGTTAAAATTTTTGGTGGTTTCTTGTTCAGTCCATAGGCCTACATCATGTGGCAAACCGGTGAGAATGTGGCTCTATTAGTATAGGAGATACCTGAAAACATATCACACTTTTCATCATAGTGCTTTTACCAATGCATAAAATGCATGGAGAAGTCATTTCGAATGACTGGTCCTCAGTGTTGTGAGAACGATGACTGGTTAAAATTTTTGGTGGTTTCTTGTTCAGTCCATAGGCCTACATCATGTGGCAAACCGGTGAGCATGTGGCTCTATTAGTATAGGAGATACCTGAAAACATATCACACTTTTCATCATAGTGCTTTTACCAATGCATAAAATGCATGGAGAAGTAATTTCGAATGACTGGTCCTCAGTGTTGTGAGAACAATGACTGGTTAAAATTTTTGGTGGTTTCTTGTTCAGTCCATGGGCCTACATCATGTGGCAAACCGGTGAGCATGTGGCTCTGTTAGTATAGGAGATACCTGAAAACATATCACACTTTTCATCATAGTGCTTTTACCAATGCATAAAATGCATGGAGAAGTCATTTCGAATGACTGGTCCTCAGTGTTGTGAGAACGATGACTGGTTAAAATTTTTGGTGGTTTCTTGTTCAGTCCATAGGCCTACATCATGTGGCAAACCGGTGAGCATGTGGCTCTATTAGTATAGGAGATACCTGAAAACATATCACACTTTTCATCATAGTGCTTTTACCAATGCATAAAATGCATGGAGAAGTCATTTCGAATGACTGGTCCTCAGTGTTGTGAGAACGATGACTGGTTAAAATTTTTGGTGGTTTCTTGTTCAGTCCATAGGCCTACATCATGTGGCAAACCGGTGAGCATGTGGCTCTATTAGTATAGGAGATACCTGAAAACATATCACACTTTTCATCATAGTGCTTTTACCAATGCATAAAATGCATGGAGAAGTCATTTCGAATGACTGGTCCTCAGTGTTGTGAGAACGATGACTGGTTAAAATTTTTGGTGGTTTCTTGTTCAGTCCATAGGCCTACATCATGTGGCAAACCGGTGAGAATGTGGCTCTATTAGTATAGGAGATACCTGAAAACATATCACACTTTTCATCATAGTGCTTTTACCAATGCATAAAATGCATGGAGAAGTCATTTCGAATGACTGGTCCTCAGTGTTGTGAGAACGATGACTGGTTAAAATTTTTGGTGGTTTCTTGTTCAGTCCATAGGCCTACATCATGTGGCAAACCGGTGAGCATGTGGCTCTATTAGTATAGGAGATACCTGAAAACATATCACACTTTTCATCATAGTGCTTTTACCAATGCATAAAATGCATGGAGAAGTCATTTCGAATGACTGGTCCTCAGTGTTGTGAGAACGATGACTGGTTAAAATTTTTGGTGGTTTCTTGTTCAGTCCATAGGCCTACATCATGTGGCAAACCGGTGAGCATGTGGCTCTATTAGTATAGGAGATACCTGAAAACATATCACACTTTTCATCATAGTGCTTTTACCAATGCAGAAAATGCATGGAGAAGTCATTTCGAATGACTGGTCCTCAGTGTTGTGAGAACGATGACTGGTTAAAATTTTTGGTGGTTTCTTGTTCAGTCCATAGGCCTACATCATGTGGCAAACCGGTGAGAATGTGGCTCTATTAGTATAGGAGATACCTGAAAACATATCACACTTTTCATCATAGTGCTTTTACCAATGCATAAAATGCATGGAGAAGTCATTTCGAATGACTGGTCCTCAGTGTTGTGAGAACGATGACTGGTTAAAATTTTTGGTGGTTTCTTGTTCAGTCCATAGGCCTACATCATGTGGCAAACCGGTGAGCATGTGGCTCAATTAGTATAGGAGATACCTGAAAACATATCACACTTTTCATCATAGTGCTTTTACCAATGCATAAAATGCATGGAGAAGTCATTTCGAATGACTGGTCCTCAGTGTTGTGAGAACGATGACTGGTTAAAATTTTTGGTGGTTTCTTGTTCAGTCCATAGGCCTACATCATGTGGCAAACCGGTGAGCATGTGGCTCTATTAGTATAGGAGATACCTGAAAACATATCACACTTTTCATCATAGTGCTTTTACCAATGCATAAAATGCATGGAGAAGTCATTTCGAATGACTGGTCCTCAGTGTTGTGAGAACGATGACTGGTTAAAATTTTGGTGGTTTCTTGTTCAGTCCATAGGCCTACATCATGTGGCAAACCGGTGAGCATGTGGCTCTATTAGTATAGGAGATACCTGAAAACATATCACACTTTTCATCATAGTGCTTTTACCAATGCATAAAATGCATGGAGAAGTCAATTCGAATGACTGGTCCTCAGTGTTGTGAGAACGATGACTGGTTAAAATTTTTGGTGGTTTCTTGTTCAGTCCATGGGCCTACATCATGTGGCAAACCGGTGAGCATGTGACTCTATTAGTATAGGAGATACCTGAAAACATATCACACTTTTCATCATAGTGCTTTTACCAATGCAGAAAATGCATGGAGAAGTAATTTCGAATGACTGGTCCTCAGTGTTGTGAGAACGATGACTGGTTAAAATTTTTGGTGGTTTCTTGTTCAGTCCATGGGCCTACATCATGTGGCAAACCGGTGAGCATGTGGCTCTATTAGTATAGGAGATACCTGAAAACATATCACACTTTTCATCATAGTGCTTTTACCAATGCATAAAATGCATGGAGAAGTCATTTCGAATGACTGGTCCTCAGTGTTGTGAGAACGATGACTGGTTAAAATTTTTGGTGGTTTCTTGTTCAGTCCATAGGCCTACATCATGTGGCAAACCGGTGAGCATGTGGCTCTATTAGTATAGGAGATACCTGAAAACATATCACACTTTTCATCATAGTGCTTTTACCAATGCATAAAATGCATGGAGAAGTCATTTCGAATGACTGGTCCTCAGTGTTGTGAGAACGATGACTGGTTAAAATTTTTGGTGGTTTCTTGTTCAGTCCATAGGCCTACATCATGTGGCAAACCGGTGAGAATGTGGCTCTATTAGTATAGGAGATACCTGAAAACATATCACACTTTTCATCATAGTGCTTTTACCAATGCATAAAATGCATGGAGAAGTCATTTCGAATGACTGGTCCTCAGTGTTGTGAGAACGATGACTGGTTAAAATTTTTGGTGGTTTCTTGTTCAGTCCATAGGCCTACATCATGTGGCAAACCGGTGAGCATGTGGCTCTATTAGTATAGGAGATACCTGAAAACATATCACACTTTTCATCATAGTGCTTTTACCAATGCATAAAATGCATGGAGAAGTAATTTCGAATGACTGGTCCTCAGTGTTGTGAGAACAATGACTGGTTAAAATTTTTGGTGGTTTCTTGTTCAGTCCATGGGCCTACATCATGTGGCAAACCGGTGAGCATGTGGCTCTGTTAGTATAGGAGATACCTGAAAACATATCACACTTTTCATCATAGTGCTTTTACCAATGCATAAAATGCATGGAGAAGTCATTTCGAATGACTGGTCCTCAGTGTTGTGAGAACGATGACTGGTTAAAATTTTTGGTGGTTTCTTGTTCAGTCCATAGGCCTACATCATGTGGCAAACCGGTGAGCATGTGGCTCTATTAGTATAGGAGATACCTGAAAACATATCACACTTTTCATCATAGTGCTTTTACCAATGCATAAAATGCATGGAGAAGTCATTTCGAATGACTGGTCCTCAGTGTTGTGAGAACGATGACTGGTTAAAATTTTTGGTGGTTTCTTGTTCAGTCCATAGGCCTACATCATGTGGCAAACCGGTGAGCATGTGGCTCTATTAGTATAGGAGATACCTGAAAACATATCACACTTTTCATCATAGTGCTTTTACCAATGCATAAAATGCATGGAGAAGTCATTTCGAATGACTGGTCCTCAGTGTTGTGAGAACGATGACTGGTTAAAATTTTTGGTGGTTTCTTGTTCAGTCCATAGGCCTACATCATGTGGCAAACCGGTGAGAATGTGGCTCTATTAGTATAGGAGATACCTGAAAACATATCACACTTTTCATCATAGTGCTTTTACCAATGCATAAAATGCATGGAGAAGTCATTTCGAATGACTGGTCCTCAGTGTTGTGAGAACGATGACTGGTTAAAATTTTTGGTGGTTTCTTGTTCAGTCCATAGGCCTACATCATGTGGCAAACCGGTGAGCATGTGGCTCTATTAGTATAGGAGATACCTGAAAACATATCACACTTTTCATCATAGTGCTTTTACCAATGCATAAAATGCATGGAGAAGTCATTTCGAATGACTGGTCCTCAGTGTTGTGAGAACGATGACTGGTTAAAATTTTTGGTGGTTTCTTGTTCAGTCCATAGGCCTACATCATGTGGCAAACCGGTGAGCATGTGGCTCTATTAGTATAGGAGATACCTGAAAACATATCACACTTTTCATCATAGTGCTTTTACCAATGCAGAAAATGCATGGAGAAGTCATTTCGAATGACTGGTCCTCAGTGTTGTGAGAACGATGACTGGTTAAAATTTTTGGTGGTTTCTTGTTCAGTCCATAGGCCTACATCATGTGGCAAACCGGTGAGAATGTGGCTCTATTAGTATAGGAGATACCTGAAAACATATCACACTTTTCATCATAGTGCTTTTACCAATGCATAAAATGCATGGAGAAGTCATTTCGAATGACTGGTCCTCAGTGTTGTGAGAACGATGACTGGTTAAAATTTTTGGTGGTTTCTTGTTCAGTCCATAGGCCTACATCATGTGGCAAACCGGTGAGCATGTGGCTCAATTAGTATAGGAGATACCTGAAAACATATCACACTTTTCATCATAGTGCTTTTACCAATGCATAAAATGCATGGAGAAGTCATTTCGAATGACTGGTCCTCAGTGTTGTGAGAACGATGACTGGTTAAAATTTTTGGTGGTTTCTTGTTCAGTCCATAGGCCTACATCATGTGGCAAACCGGTGAGCATGTGGCTCTATTAGTATAGGAGATACCTGAAAACATATCACACTTTTCATCATAGTGCTTTTACCAATGCATAAAATGCATGGAGAAGTCATTTCGAATGACTGGTCCTCAGTGTTGTGAGAACGATGACTGGTTAAAATTTTGGTGGTTTCTTGTTCAGTCCATAGGCCTACATCATGTGGCAAACCGGTGAGCATGTGGCTCTATTAGTATAGGAGATACCTGAAAACATATCACACTTTTCATCATAGTGCTTTTACCAATGCATAAAATGCATGGAGAAGTCAATTCGAATGACTGGTCCTCAGTGTTGTGAGAACGATGACTGGTTAAAATTTTTGGTGGTTTCTTGTTCAGTCCATGGGCCTACATCATGTGGCAAACCGGTGAGCATGTGACTCTATTAGTATAGGAGATACCTGAAAACATATCACACTTTTCATCATAGTGCTTTTACCAATGCAGAAAATGCATGGAGAAGTAATTTCGAATGACTGGTCCTCAGTGTTGTGAGAACGATGACTGGTTAAAATTTTTGGTGGTTTCTTGTTCAGTCCATGGGCCTACATCATGTGGCAAACCGGTGAGCATGTGGCTCTATTAGTATAGGAGATACCTGAAAACATATCACACTTTTCATCATAGTGCTTTTACCAATGCATAAAATGCATGGAGAAGTCATTTCGAATGACTGGTCCTCAGTGTTGTGAGAACGATGACTGGTTAAAATTTTTGGTGGTTTCTTGTTCAGTCCATAGGCCTACATCATGTGGCAAACCGGTGAGCATGTGGCTCTATTAGTATAGGAGATACCTGAAAACATATCACACTTTTCATCATAGTGCTTTTACCAATGCATAAAATGCATGGAGAAGTCATTTCGAATGACTGGTCCTCAGTGTTGTGAGAACGATGACTGGTTAAAATTTTTGGTGGTTTCTTGTTCAGTCCATAGGCCTACATCATGTGGCAAACCGGTGAGCATGTGGCTCTATTAGTATAGGAGATACCTGAAAACATATCACACTTTTCATCATAGTGCTTTTACCAATGCAGAAAATGCATGGAGAAGTCATTTCGAATGACTGGTCCTCAGTGTTGTGAGAACGATGACTGGTTAAAATTTTTGGTGGTTTCTTGTTCAGTCCATAGGCCTACATCATGTGGCAAACCGGTGAGCATGTGGCTCTATTAGTATAGGAGATACCTGAAAACATATCACACTTTTCATCATAGTGCTTTTACCAATGCATAAAATGCATGGAGAAGTCATTTCGAATGACTGGTCCTCAGTGTTGTGAGAACGATGACTGGTTAAAATTTTTGGTGGTTTCTTGTTCAGTCCATAGGCCTACATCATGTGGCAAACCGGTGAGCATGTGGCTCTATTAGTATAGGAGATACCTGAAAACATATCACACTTTTCATCATAGTGCTTTTACCAATGCATAAAATGCATGGAGAAGTCATTTCGAATGACTGGTCCTCAGTGTTGTGAGAACGATGACTGGTTAAAATTTTTGGTGGTTTCTTGTTCAGTCCATGGGCCTACATCATGTGGCAAACCGGTGAGAATGTGGCTCTATTAGTATAGGAGATACCTGAAAACATATCACACTTTTCATCATAGTGCTTTTACCAATGCATAAAATGCATGGAGAAGTCATTTCGAATGACTGGTCCTCAGTGTTGTGAGAACGATGACTGGTTAAAATTTTTGGTGGTTTCTTGTTCAGTCCATAGGCCTACATCATGTGACAAACCGGTGAGCATGTGGCTCTATTAGTATAGGAGATACCTGAAAACATATCACACTTTTCATCATAGTGCTTTTACCAATGCATAAAATGCATGGAGAAGTCATTTCGAATGACTGGTCCTCAGTGTTGTGAGAACGATGACTGGTTAAAATTTTTGGTGGTTTCTTGTTCAGTCCATAGGCCTACATCATGTGGCAAACCGGTGAGCATGTGGCTCTATTAGTATAGGAGATACCTGAAAACATATCACACTTTTCATCATAGTGCTTTTACCAATGCATAAAATGCATGGAGAAGTCATTTCGAATGACTGGTCCTCAGTGTTGTGAGAACGATGACTGGTTAAAATTTTTGGTGGTTTCTTGTTCAGTCCATAGGCCTACATCATGTGGCAAACCGGTGAGCATGTGGCTCTATTAGTATAGGAGATACCTGAAAACATATCACACTTTTCATCATAGTGCTTTTACCAATGCATAAAATGCATGGAGAAGTAATTTCGAATGACTGGTCCTCAGTGTTGTGAGAACGATGACTGGTTAAAATTTTTGGTGGTTTCTTGTTCAGTCCATGGGCCTACATCATGTGGCAAACCGGTGAGCATGTGGCTCTATTAGTATAGGAGATACCTGAAAACATATCACACTTTTCATCATAGTGCTTTTACCAATGCATAAAATGCATGGAGAAGTCATTTCGAATGACTGGTCCTCAGTGTTGTGAGAACGATGACTGGTTAAAATTTTTGGTGGTTTCTTGTTCAGTCCATAGGCCTACATCATGTGGCAAACCGGTGAGCATGTGGCTCTATTAGTATAGGAGATACCTGAAAACATATCACACTTTTCATCATAGTGCTTTTACCAATGCATAAAATGCATGGAGAAGTCATTTCGAATGACTGGTCCTCAGTGTTGTGAGAACGATGACTGGTTAAAATTTTTGGTGGTTTCTTGTTCAGTCCATAGGCCTACATCATGTGGCAAACCGGTGAGCATGTGGCTCTATTAGTATAGGAGATACCTGAAAACATATCACACTTTTCATCATAGTGCTTTTACCAATGCATAAAATGCATGGAGAAGTCATTTCGATTGACTGGTCCTCAGTGTTGTGAGAACGATGACTGGTTAAAATTTTTGGTGGTTTCTTGTTCAGTGCATAGGCCTACATCATGTGGCAAACCGGTGAGAATGTGGCTCTATTAGTATAGGAGATACCTGAAAACATATCACACTTTTCATCATAGTGCTTTTACCAATGCATAAAATGCATGGAGAAGTCATTTCGAATGACTGGTCCTCAGTGTTGTGAGAACGATGACTGGTTAAAATTTTTGGTGGTTTCTTGTTCAGTCCATAGGCCTACATCATGTGGCAAACCGGTGAGCATGTGGCTCTATTAGTATAGGAGATACCTGAAAACATATCACACTTTTCATCATAGTGCTTTTACCAATGCATAAAATGCATGGAGAAGTCATTTCGAATGACTGGTCCTCAGTGTTGTGAGAACGATGACTGGTTAAAATTTTTGGTGGTTTCTTGTTCAGTCCATAGGCCTACATCATGTGGCAAACCGGTGAGCATGTGGCTCTATTAGTATAGGAGATACCTGAAAACATATCACACTTTTCATCATAGTGCTTTTACCAATGCATAAAATGCATGGAGAAGTCATTTCGAATGACTGGTCCTCAGTGTTGTGAGAACGATGACTGGTTAAAATTTTTGGTGATTTCTTGTTCAGTCCATAGGCCTACATCATGTGGCAAACCGGTGAGCATGTGGCTCTATTAGTATAGGAGATACCTGAAAACATATCACACTTTTCATCATAGTGCTTTTACCAATGCATAAAATGCATGGAGAAGTCATTTCGAATGACTGGTCCTCAGTGTTGTGAGAACGATGACTGGTTAAAATTTTTGGTGGTTTCTTGTTCAGTCCATAGGCCTACATCATGTGGCAAACCGGTGAGCATGTGGCTCTATTAGTATAGGAGATACCTGAAAACATATCACACTTTTCATCATAGTGCATTTACCAATGCATAAAATGCATGGAGAAGTCATTTCGAATGACTGGTCCTCAGTGTTGTGAGAACGATGACTGGTTAAAATTTTTGGTGGTTTCTTGTTCAGTACATAGGCCTACATCATGTGGCAAACCGGTGAGCATGTGGCTCTATTAGTATAGGAGATACCTGAAAACATATCACACTTTTCATCATAGTGCTTTTACCAATGCATAAAATGCATGGAGAAGTCATTTCGAATGACTGGTCCTCAGTGTTGTGAGAACGATGACTGGTTAAAATTTTTGGTGGTTTCTTGTTCAGTCCATGGGCCTACATCATGTGGCAAACCGGTGAGCATGTGGCTCTATTAGTATAGGAGATACCTGAAAACATATCACACTTTTCATCATAGTGCTTTTACCAATGCATAAAATGCATGGAGAAGTCATTTCGAATGACTGGTCCTCAGTGTTGTGAGAACGATGACTGGTTAAAATTTTTGGTGGTTTCTTGTTCAGTCCATAGGCCTACATCATGTGGCAAACCGGTGAGCATGTGGCTCTATTAGTATAGGAGATACCTGAAAACATATCACACTTTTCATCATAGTGCTTTTACCAATGCATAAAATGCATGGAGAAGTCATTTCGAATGACTGGTCCTCAGTGTTGTGAGAACGATGACTGGTTAAAATTTTTGGTGATTTCTTGTTCAGTCCATAGGCCTACATCATGTGGCAAACCGGTGAGCATGTGGCTCTATTAGTATAGGAGATACCTGAAAACATATCACACTTTTCATCATAGTGCTTTTACCAATGCATAAAATGCATGGAGAAGTCATTTCGAATGACTGGTCCTCAGTGTTGTGAGAACGATGACTGGTTAAAATTTTTGGTGGTTTCTTGTTCAGTCCATGGACCTACATCATGTGGCAAACCGGTGAGCATGTGGCTCTATTAGTATAGGAGATACCTGAAAACATATCACACTTTTCATCATAGTGCTTTTACCAATGCATAAAATGCATGGAGAAGTCATTTCGAATGACTGGTCCTCAGTGTTGTGAGAACGATGACTGGTTAAAATTTTTGGTGGTTTCTTGTTCAGTCCATAGGCCTACATCATGTGGCAAACCGGTGAGCATGTGGCTCTATTAGTATAGGAGATACCTGAAAACATATCACACTTTTCATCATAGTGCTTTTACCAATGCATAAAATGCATGGAGAAGTCATTTCGAATGACTGGTCCTCAGTGTTGTGAGAACGATGACTGGTTAAAATTTTTGGTGGTTTCTTGTTCAGTCCATAGGCCTACATCATGTGGTAAACCGGTGAGCATGTGGCTCTATTAGTATAGGAGATACCTGAAAACATATCACACTTTTCATCATAGTGCTTTTACCAATGCAGAAAATGCATGGAGAAGTCATTTCGAATGACTGGTCCTCAGTGTTGTGAGAACGATGACTGGTTAAAATTTTTGGTGGTTTCTTGTTCAGTCCATAGGCCTACATCATGTGGCAAACCGGTGAGCATGTGGCTCTATTAGTATAGGAGATACCTGAAAACATATCACACTTTTCATCATAGTGCTTTTACCAATGCATAAAATGCATGGAGAAGTCATTTCGAATGACTGGTCCTCAGTGTTGTGAGAACGATGACTGGTTAAAATTTTTGGTGGTTTCTTGTTCAGTCCATAGGCCTACATCATGTGGCAAACCGGTGAGCATGTGGCTCTATTAGTATAGGAGATACCTGAAAACATATCACACTTTTCATCATAGTGCTTTTACCAATGCATAAAATGCATGGAGAAGTCATTTCGAATGACTGGTCCTCAGTGTTGTGAGAACGATGACTGGTTAAAATTTTTGGTGGTTTCTTGTTCAGTCCATAGGCCTACATCATGTGGCAAACCGGTGAGCATGTGGCTCTATTAGTATAGGAGATACCTGAAAACATATCACACTTTTCATCATAGTGCTTTTACCAATGCATAAAATGCATGGAGAAGTCATTTCGAATGACTGGTCCTCAGTGTTGTGAGAACGATGACTGGTTAAAATTTTTGGTGATTTCTTGTTCAGTCCATAGGCCTACATCATGTGGCAAACCGGTGAGCATGTGGCTCTATTAGTATAGGAGATACCTGAAAACATATCACACTTTTCATCATAGTGCTTTTACCAATGCATAAAATGCATGGAGAAGTCATTTCGAATGACTGGTCCTCAGTGTTGTGAGAACGATGACTGGTTAAAATTTTTGGTGGTTTCTTGTTCAGTCCATAGGCCTACATCATGTGGCAAACCGGTGAGCATGTGGCTCTATTAGTATAGGAGATACCTGAAAACATATCACACTTTTCATCATAGTGCATTTACCAATGCATAAAATGCATGGAGAAGTCATTTCGAATGACTGGTCCTCAGTGTTGTGAGAACGATGACTGGTTAAAATTTTTGGTGGTTTCTTGTTCAGTACATAGGCCTACATCATGTGGCAAACCGGTGAGCATGTGACTCTATTAGTATAGGAGATACCTGAAAACATATCACACTTTTCATCATAGTGCTTTTACCAATGCATAAAATGCATGGAGAAGTCATTTCGAATGACTGGTCCTCAGTGTTGTGAGAACGATGACTGGTTAAAATTTTTGGTGATTTCTTGTTCAGTCCATAGGCCTACATCATGTGGCAAACCGGTGAGCATGTGGCTCTATTAGTATAGGAGATACCTGAAAACATATCACATTTTTCATCATAGTGCTTTTACCAATGCATAAAATGCATGGAGAAGTCATTTCGAATGACTGGTCCTCAGTGTTGTGAGAACGATGACTGGTTAAAATTTTTGGTGGTTTCTTGTTCAGTCCATAGGCCTACATCATGTGGCAAACCGGTGAGCATGTGGCTCTATTAGTATAGGAGATACCTGAAAACATATCACACTTTTCATCATAGTGCTTTTACCAATGCATAAAATGCATGGAGAAGTCATTTCGAATGACTGGTCCTCAGTGTTGTGAGAACGATGACTGGTTAACATTTTTGGTGGTTTCTTGTTCAGTCTATAGGCCTACATCATGTGGCAAACCGGTGAGCATGTGGCTCTATTAGTATATGAGATACCTGAAAACATATCACACTTTTCATCATAGTGCTTTTACCAATGCATAAAATGCATGGAGAAGTCATTTCGAATGACTGGTCCTCAGTGTTGTGAGAACGATGACTGGTTAAAATTTTTGGTGGTTTCTTGTTCAGTCCATAGGCCTACATCATGTGGCAAACCGGTGAGCATGTGGCTCTATTAGTATAGGAGATACCTGAAAACATATCACACTTTTCATCATAGTGCTTTTACCAATGCATAAAATGCATGGAGAAGTCATTTCGAATGACTGGTCCTCAGTTGTGAGAACGATGACTGGTTAAAATTTTTGGTGATTTCTTGTTCAGTCCATAGGCCTACATCATGTGGCAAACCGGTGAGCATGTGGCTCTATTAGTATAGGAGATACCTGAAAACATATCACATTTTTCATCATAGTGCTTTTACCAATGCATAAAATGCATGGAGAAGTCATTTCGAATGACTGGTCCTCAGTGTTGTGAGAACGATGACTGGTTAAAATTTTTGGTGGTTTCTTGTTCAGTCCATAGGCCTACATCATGTGGCAAACCGGTGAGCATGTGGCTCTATTAGTATAGGAGATACCTGAAAACATATCACACTTTTCATCATAGTGCTTTTACCAATGCATAAAATGCATGGAGAAGTCATTTCGAATGACTGGTCCTCAGTGTTGTGAGAACGATGACTGGTTAACATTTTTGGTGGTTTCTTGTTCAGTCCATAGGCCTACATCATGTGGCAAACCGGTGAGCATGTGGCTCTATTAGCATAGGAGATACCTGAAAACATATCACACTTTTCATCATAGTGCTTTTACCAATGCATAAAATGCATGGAGAAGTCATTTCGAATGACTGGTCCTCAGTGTTGTGAGAACGATGACTGGTTAAAATTTTTGGTGGTTTCTTGTTCAGTCCATAGGCCTACATCATGTGGCAAACCGGTGAGCATGTGGCTCTATTAGTATAGGAGATACCTGAAAACATATCACACTTTTCATCATAGTGCTTTTACCAATGCATAAAATGCATGGAGAAGTCATTTCGAATGACTGGTCCTCAGTGTTGTGAGAACGATGACTGGTTAAAATTTTTGGTGGTTTCTTGTTCAGTCCATGGGCCTACATCATGTGGCAAACCGGTGAGCATGTGGCTCTATTAGTATAGGAGATACCTGAAAACATATCACACTTTTCATCATAGTGCTTTTACCAATGCATAAAATGCATGGAGAAGTCATTTCGAATGACTGGTCCTCAGTGTTGTGAGAACGATGACTGGTTAAAATTTTTGGTGGTTTCTTGTTCAGTCCATAGGCCTACATCATGTGGCAAACCGGTGAGCATGTGGCTCTATTAGTATAGGAGATACCTGAAAACATATCACACTTTTCATCATAGTGCTTTTACCAATGCATAAAATGCATGGAGAAGTCATTTCGAATGACTGGTCCTCAGTGTTGTGAGAACGATGACTGGTCAAAATTTTTGGTGGTTTCTTGTTCAGTCCATAGGCCTACATCATGTGGCAAACCGGTGAGCATGTGGCTCTATTAGTATAGGAGATACCTGAAAACATATCACACTTTTCATCATAGTGCTTTTACCAATGCATAAAATGCATGGAGAAGTCATTTCGAATGACTGGTCCTCAGTGTTGTGAGAACGATGACTGGTTAAAATTTTTGGTGGTTTCTTGTTCAGTCCATAGGCCTACATCATGTGGCAAACCGGTGAGCATGTGGCTCTATTAGTATAGGAGATACCTGAAAACATATCACACTTTTCATCATAGTGCTTTTACCAATGCAGAAAATGCATGGAGAAGTCATTTCGAATGACTGGTCCTCAGTGTTGTGAGAACGATGTCTGGTTAAAATTTTTGGTGGTTTCTTGTTCAGTCCATAGGCCTACATCATGTGGCAAACCGGTGAGCATGTGGCTCTATTAGTATAGGAGATACCTGAAAACATATCACACTTTTCATCATAGTGCTTTTACCAATGCATAAAATGCATGGAGAAGTCATTTCGAATGACTGGTCCTCAGTGTTGTGAGAACGATGACTGGTTAAAATTTTTGGTGGTTTCTTGTTCAGTCCATAGGCCTACATCATGTGGCAAACCGGTGAGCATGTGGCTCTATTAGTATAGGAGATACCTGAAAACATATCACACTTTTCATCATAGTGCTTTTACCAATGCATAAAATGCATGGAGAAGTCATTTCGAATGACTGGTCCTCAGTGTTGTGAGAACGATGACTGGTTAACATTTTTGGTGGTTTCTTGTTCAGTCCATAGGCCTACATCATGTGGCAAACCGGTGAGCATGTGGCTCTATTAGTATAGGAGATACCTGAAAACATATCACACTTTTCATCATAGTGCTTTTACCAATGCATAAAATGCATGGAGAAGTCATTTCGAATGACTGGTCCTCAGTGTTGTGAGAACGATGACTGGTTAAAATTTTTGGTGGTTTCTTGTTCAGTCCATAGGCCTACATCATGTGGCAAACCGGTGAGCATGTGGCTCTATTAGTATAGGAGATACCTGAAAACATATCACACTTTTCATCATAGTGCTTTTACCAATGCATAACATGCATGGAGAAGTCATTTCGAATGACTGGTCCTCAGTGTTGTGAGAACGATGACTGGTTAAAATTTTTGGTGGTTTCTTGTTCAGTCCATGGGCCTACATCATGTGGCAAACCGGTGAGCATGTGGCTCTATTAGTATAGGAGATACCTGAAAACATATCACACTTTTCATCATAGTGCTTTTACCAATGCATAAAATGCATGGAGAAGTCATTTCGAATGACTGGTCCTCAGTGTTGTGAGAACGATGACTGGTTAAAATTTTTGGTGGTTTCTTGTTCAGTCCATAGGCCTACATCATGTGGCAAACCGGTGAGCATGTGGCTCTATTAGTATAGGAGATACCTGAAAACATATCACATTTTTCATCATAGTGCTTTTACCAATGCATAAAATGCATGGAGAAGTCATTTCGAATGACTGGTCCTCAGTGTTGTGAGAACGATGACTGGTTAAAATTTTTGGTTTTTTCTTTTTCAGTCCATAGGCCTACATCATGTGGCAAACCGGTGAGCATGTGGCTCTATTAGTATAGGAGATACCTGAAAACATATCACACTTTTCATCATAGTGCTTTTACCAATGCATAAAATGCATGGAGAAGTCATTTCGAATGACTGGTCCTCAGTGTTGTGAGAACGATGACTGGTTAACATTTTTGGTGGTTTCTTGTTCAGTCCATAGGCCTACATCATGTGGCAAACCGGTGAGCATGTGGCTCTATTAGTATAGGAGATACCTGAAAACATATCACACTTTTCATCATAGTGCTTTTACCAATGCATAAAATGCATGGAGAAGTCATTTCGAATGACTGGTCCTCAGTGTTGTGAGAACGATGACTGGTTAAAATTTTTGGTGGTTTCTTGTTCAGTCCATAGGCCTACATCATGTGGCAAACCGGTGAGCATGTGGCTCTATTAGTATAGGAGATACCTGAAAACATATCACACTTTTCATCATAGTGCTTTTACCAATGCATAAAATGCATGGAGAAGTCATTTCGAATGACTGGTCCTCAGTGTTGTGAGAACGATGACTGGTTAAAATTTTTGGTGGTTTCTTGTTCAGTCCATATGCCTACATCATGTGGCAAACCGGTGAGCATGTGGCTCTTTTAGTATAGGAGATACCTGAAAACATATCACACTTTTCATCATAGTGCTTTTACCAATGCATAAAATGCATGGAGAAGTCATTTCGAATGACTGGTCCTCAGTGTTGTGAGAACGATGACTGGTTAAAATTTTTGGTGGTTTCTTGTTCAGTCCATAGGCCTACATCATGTGGCAAACCGGTGAGCATGTGGCTCTATTAGTATAGGAGATACCTGAAAACATATCACACTTTTCATCATAGTGCTTTTACCAATGCATAAAATGCATGGAGAAGTCATTTCGAATGACTGGTCCTCAGTGTTGTGAGAACGATGACTGGTTAAAATTTTTGGTGGTTTCTTGTTCAGTCCATAGGCCTACATCATGTGGCAAACCGGTGAGCATGTGGCTCTATTAGTATAGGAGATACCTGAAAACATATCACACTTTTCATCATAGTGCTTTTACCAATGCATAAAATGCATGGAGAAGTCATTTCGAATGACTGGTCCTCAGTTGTGAGAACGATGACTGGTTAAAATTTTTGGTGATTTCTTGTTCAGTCCATAGGCCTACATCATGTGGCAAACCGGTGAGCATGTGGCTCTATTAGTATAGGAGATACCTGAAAACATATCACATTTTTCATCATAGTGCTTTTACCAATGCATAAAATGCATGGAGAAGTCATTTCGAATGACTGGTCCTCAGTGTTGTGAGAACGATGACTGGTTAAAATTTTTGGTGGTTTCTTGTTCAGTCCATAGGCCTACATCATGTGGCAAACCGGTGAGCATGTGGCTCTATTAGTATAGGAGATACCTGAAAACATATCACACTTTTCATCATAGTGCTTTTACCAATGCATAAAATGCATGGAGAAGTCATTTCGAATGACTGGTCCTCAGTGTTGTGAGAACGATGACTGGTTAACATTTTTGGTGGTTTCTTGTTCAGTCCATAGGCCTACATCATGTGGCAAACCGGTGAGCATGTGGCTCTATTAGCATAGGAGATACCTGAAAACATATCACACTTTTCATCATAGTGCTTTTACCAATGCATAAAATGCATGGAGAAGTCATTTCGAATGACTGGTCCTCAGTGTTGTGAGAACGATGACTGGTTAAAATTTTTGGTGGTTTCTTGTTCAGTCCATAGGCCTACATCATGTGGCAAACCGGTGAGCATGTGGCTCTATTAGTATAGGAGATACCTGAAAACATATCACACTTTTCATCATAGTGCTTTTACCAATGCATAAAATGCATGGAGAAGTCATTTCGAATGACTGGTCCTCAGTGTTGTGAGAACGATGACTGGTTAAAATTTTGGTGGTTTCTTGTTCAGTCCATGGGCCTACATCATGTGGCAAACCGGTGAGCATGTGGCTCTATTAGTATAGGAGATACCTGAAAACATATCACACTTTTCATCATAGTGCTTTTACCAATGCATAAAATGCATGGAGAAGTCATTTCGAATGACTGGTCCTCAGTGTTGTGAGAACGATGACTGGTTAAAATTTTTGGTGGTTTCTTGTTCAGTCCATAGGCCTACATCATGTGGCAAACCGGTGAGCATGTGGCTCTATTAGTATAGGAGATACCTGAAAACATATCACACTTTTCATCATAGTGCTTTTACCAATGCATAAAATGCATGGAGAAGTCATTTCGAATGACTGGTCCTCAGTGTTGTGAGAACGATGACTGGTCAAAATTTTTGGTGGTTTCTTGTTCAGTCCATAGGCCTACATCATGTGGCAAACCGGTGAGCATGTGGCTCTATTAGTATAGGAGATACCTGAAAACATATCACACTTTTCATCATAGTGCTTTTACCAATGCATAAAATGCATGGAGAAGTCATTTCGAATGACTGGTCCTCAGTGTTGTGAGAACGATGACTGGTTAAAATTTTTGGTGGTTTCTTGTTCAGTCCATAGGCCTACATCATGTGGCAAACCGGTGAGCATGTGGCTCTATTAGTATAGGAGATACCTGAAAACATATCACACTTTTCATCATAGTGCTTTTACCAATGCAGAAAATGCATGGAGAAGTCATTTCGAATGACTGGTCCTCAGTGTTGTGAGAACGATGTCTGGTTAAAATTTTTGGTGGTTTCTTGTTCAGTCCATAGGCCTACATCATGTGGCAAACCGGTGAGCATGTGGCTCTATTAGTATAGGAGATACCTGAAAACATATCACACTTTTCATCATAGTGCTTTTACCAATGCATAAAATGCATGGAGAAGTCATTTCGAATGACTGGTCCTCAGTGTTGTGAGAACGATGACTGGTTAAAATTTTTGGTGGTTTCTTGTTCAGTCCATAGGCCTACATCATGTGGCAAACCGGTGAGCATGTGGCTCTATTAGTATAGGAGATACCTGAAAACATATCACACTTTTCATCATAGTGCTTTTACCAATGCATAAAATGCATGGAGAAGTCATTTCGAATGACTGGTCCTCAGTGTTGTGAGAACGATGACTGGTTAACATTTTTGGTGGTTTCTTGTTCAGTCCATAGGCCTACATCATGTGGCAAACCGGTGAGCATGTGGCTCTATTAGTATAGGAGATACCTGAAAACATATCACACTTTTCATCATAGTGCTTTTACCAATGCATAAAATGCATGGAGAAGTCATTTCGAATGACTGGTCCTCAGTGTTGTGAGAACGATGACTGGTTAAAATTTTTGGTGGTTTCTTGTTCAGTCCATAGGCCTACATCATGTGGCAAAACCGGTGAGCATGTGGCTCTATTAGTATAGGAGATACCTGAAAACATATCACACTTTTCATCATAGTGCTTTTACCAATGCATAACATGCATGGAGAAGTCATTTCGAATGACTGGTCCTCAGTGTTGTGAGAACGATGACTGGTTAAAATTTTTGGTGGTTTCTTGTTCAGTCCATGGGCCTACATCATGTGGCAAACCGGTGAGCATGTGGCTCTATTAGTATAGGAGATACCTGAAAACATATCACACTTTTCATCATAGTGCTTTTACCAATGCATAAAATGCATGGAGAAGTCATTTCGAATGACTGGTCCTCAGTGTTGTGAGAACGATGACTGGTTAAAATTTTTGGTGGTTTCTTGTTCAGTCCATAGGCCTACATCATGTGGCAAACCGGTGAGCATGTGGCTCTATTAGTATAGGAGATACCTGAAAACATATCACATTTTTCATCATAGTGCTTTTACCAATGCATAAAATGCATGGAGAAGTCATTTCGAATGACTGGTCCTCAGTGTTGTGAGAACGATGACTGGTTAAAATTTTTGGTTTTTTCTTTTTCAGTCCATAGGCCTACATCATGTGGCAAACCGGTGAGCATGTGGCTCTATTAGTATAGGAGATACCTGAAAACATATCACACTTTTCATCATAGTGCTTTTACCAATGCATAAAATGCATGGAGAAGTCATTTCGAATGACTGGTCCTCAGTGTTGTGAGAACGATGACTGGTTAACATTTTTGGTGGTTTCTTGTTCAGTCCATAGGCCTACATCATGTGGCAAACCGGTGAGCATGTGGCTCTATTAGTATAGGAGATACCTGAAAACATATCACACTTTTCATCATAGTGCTTTTACCAATGCATAAAATGCATGGAGAAGTCATTTCGAATGACTGGTCCTCAGTGTTGTGAGAACGATGACTGGTTAAAATTTTTGGTGGTTTCTTGTTCAGTCCATAGGCCTACATCATGTGGCAAACCGGTGAGCATGTGGCTCTATTAGTATAGGAGATACCTGAAAACATATCACACTTTTCATCATAGTGCTTTTACCAATGCATAAAATGCATGGAGAAGTCATTTCGAATGACTGGTCCTCAGTGTTGTGAGAACGATGACTGGTTAAAATTTTTGGTGGTTTCTTGTTCAGTCCATATGCCTACATCATGTGGCAAACCGGTGAGCATGTGGCTCTTTTAGTATAGGAGATACCTGAAAACATATCACACTTTTCATCATAGTGCTTTTACCAATGCATAAAATGCATGGAGAAGTCATTTCGAATGACTGGTCCTCAGTGTTGTGAGAACGATGACTGGTTAAAATTTTTGGTGGTTTCTTGTTCAGTCCATAGGCCTACATCATGTGGCAAACCGGTGAGCATGTGGCTCTATTAGTATAGGAGATACCTGAAAACATATCACACTTTTCATCATAGTGCTTTTACCAATGCATAAAATGCATGGAGAAGTCATTTCGAATGACTGGTCCTCAGTGTTGTGAGAACGATGACTGGTTAACATTTTTGGTGGTTTCTTGTTCAGTCCATAGGCCTACATCATGTGGCAAACCGGTGAGCATGTGGCTCTATTAGTATAGGAGATACCTGAAAACATATCACACTTTTCATCATAGTGCTTTTACCAATGCATAAAATGCATGGAGAAGTCATTTCGAATGACTGGTCCTCAGTGTTGTGAGAACGATGACTGGTTAAAATTTTTGGTGGTTTCTTGTTCAGTCCATAGGCCTACATCATGTGGCAAACCGGTGAGCATGTGGCTCTATTAGTATAGGAGATACCTGAAAACATATCACACTTTTCATCATAGTGCTTTTACCAATGCATAAAATGCATGGAGAAGTCATTTCGAATGACTGGTCCTCAGTGTTGTGAGAACGATGACTGGTTAAAATTTTTGGTGGTTTCTTGTTCAGTCCATATGCCTACATCATGTGGCAAACCGGTGAGCATGTGGCTCTTTTAGTATAGGAGATACCTGAAAACATATCACACTTTTCATCATAGTGCTTTTACCAATGCATAAAATGCATGGAGAAGTCATTTCGAATGACTGGTCCTCAGTGTTGTGAGAACGATGACTGGTTAAAATTTTTGGTGGTTTCTTGTTCAGTCCATAGGCCTACATCATGTGGCAAACCGGTGAGCATGTGGCTCTATTAGTATAGGAGATACCTGAAAACATATCACACTTTTCATCATAGTGCTTTTACCAATGCATAAAATGCATGGAGAAGTCATTTCGAATGACTGGTCCTCAGTGTTGTGAGAACGATGACTGGTTAAAATTTTTGGTGGTTTCTTGTTCAGTCCATAGGCCTACATCATGTGGCAAACCGGTGAGCATGTGGCTCTATTAGTATAGGAGATACCTGAAAGCATATCACACTTTTCATCATAGTGCTTTTACCAATGCATAAAATGCATGGAGAAGTCATTTCGAATGACTGGTCCTCAGTGTTGTGAGAACGATGACTGGTTAAAATTTTTGGTGGTTTCTTGTTCAGTCCATAGGCCTACATCATGTGGCAAACCGGTGAGCATGTGGCTCTATTAGTATAGGAGATACCTGAAAACATATCACACTTTTCATCATAGTGCTTTTACCAATGCATAAAATGCATGGAGAAGTCATTTCGAATGACTGGTCCTCAGTGTTGTGAGAACGATGACTGGTTAAAATTTTTGGTGGTTTCTTGTTCAGTCCATAGGCCTACATCATGTGGCAAACCGGTGAGCATGTGGCTCTATTAGTATAGGAGATACCTGAAAACATATCACACTTTTCATCATAGTGCTTTTACCAATGCATAAAATGCATTGAGAAGTCATTTCGAATGACTGGTCCTCAGTGTTGTGAGAACGATGACTGGTTAAAATTTTTGGTGGTTTCTTGTTCAGTCCATAGGCCTACGTCATGTGGCAAACCGGTGAGCATGTGGCTCTATTAGTATAGGAGATACCTGAAAACATATCACACTTTTCATCATAGTGCTTTTACCAATGCATAAAATGCATGGAGAAGTCATTTCGAATGACTGGTCCTCAGTGTTGTGAGAACGATGACTGGTTAAAATTTTTGGTGGTTTCTTGTTCAGTCCATGGGCCTACATCATGTGGCAAACCGGTGAGCATGTGGCTCTATTAGTATAGGAGATACCTGAAAACATATCACACTTTTCATCATAGTGCTTTTACCAATGCATAAAATGCATGGAGAAGTCATTTCGAATGACTGGTCCTCAGTGTTGTGAGAACGATGACTGGTTAAAATTTTTGGTGGTTTCTTGTTCAGTCCATGGGCCTACATCATGTGGCAAACCGGTGAGCATGTGGCTCTATTAGTATAGGAGATACCTGAAAACATATCACACTTTTCATCATAGTGCTTTTACCAATGCATAAAATGCATGGAGAAGTCATTTCGAATGACTGGTCCTCAGTGTTGTGAGAACGATGACTGGTTAAAATTTTTGGTGGTTTCTTGTTCAGTCCATGGGCCTACATCATGTGGCAAACCGGTGAGCATGTGGCTCTATTAGTATAGGAGATACCTGAAAACATATCACACTTTTCATCATAGTGCTTTTACCAATGCATAAAATGCATGGAGAAGTCATTTCAAATGACTGGTCCTCAGTGTTGTGAGAACGATGACTGGTTAAAATTTTTGGTGGTTTCTTGTTCAGTCCATAGGCCTACATCATGTGGCAAACCGGTGAGCATGTGGCTCTATTAGTATAAGAGATACCTGAAAACATATCACACTTTTCATCATAGTGCTTTTACCAATGCATAAAATGCATGGAGAAGTCATTTCGAATGACTGGTCCTCAGTGTTGTGAGAACGATGACTGGTTAAAATTTTTGGTGGTTTCTTGTTCAGTCCATAGGCCTACATCATGTGGCAAACCGGTGAGCATGTGGCTCTATTAGTATAGGAGATACCTGAAAACATATCACACTTTTCATCATCGTGCTTTTACCAATGCATAAAATGCATGGAGAAGTCATTTCGAATGACTGGTCCTCAGTGTTGTGAGAACGATGACTGGTTAAAATTTTTTGTGGTTTCTTGTTCAGTCCATAGGCCTACATCATGTGGCAAACCGGTGAGCATGTGGCTCTATTAGTATAGGAGATACCTGAAAACATATCACACTTTTCATCATAGTGCTTTTACCAATGCATAAAATGCATGGAGAAGTCATTTCAAATGACTGGTCCTCAGTGTTGTGAGAACGATGACTGGTTAAAATTTTTGGTGGTTTCTTGTTCAGTCCATAGGCCTACATCATGTGGCAAACCGGTGAGCATGTGGCTCTATTAGTATAGGAGATACCTGAAAGCATATCACACTTTTCATCATAGTGCTTTTACCAATGCATAAAATGCATGGAGAAGTCATTTCGAATGACTGGTCCTCAGTGTTGTGAGAACGATGACTGGTTAAAATTTTTGGTGGTTTCTTGTTCAGTCCATAGGCCTACATCATGTGGCAAACCGGTGAGCATGTGGCTCTATTAGTATAGGAGATACCTGAAAACATATCACACTTTTCATCATAGTGCTTTTACCAATGCATAAAATGCATGGAGAAGTCATTTCGAATGACTGGTCCTCAGTGTTGTGAGAACGATGACTGGTTAAAATTTTTGGTGGTTTCTTGTTCAGTCCATAGGCCTACATCATGTGGCAAACCGGTGAGCATGTGGCTCTATTAGTATAGGAGATACCTGAAAACATATCACACTTTTCATCATAGTGCTTTTACCAATGCATAAAATGCATTGAGAAGTCATTTCGAATGACTGGTCCTCAGTGTTGTGAGAACGATGACTGGTTAAAATTTTTGGTGGTTTCTTGTTCAGTCCATAGGCCTACGTCATGTGGCAAACCGGTGAGCATGTGGCTCTATTAGTATAGGAGATACCTGAAAACATCACACTTTTCATCATAGTGCTTTTACCAATGCATAAAATGCATGGAGAAGTCATTTCGAATGACTGGTCCTCAGTGTTGTGAGAACGATGACTGGTTAAAATTTTTGGTGGTTTCTTGTTCAGTCCATGGGCCTACATCATGTGGCAAACCGGTGAGCATGTGGCTCTATTAGTATAGGAGATACCTGAAAACATATCACACTTTTCATCATAGTGCTTTTACCAATGCATAAAATGCATGGAGAAGTCATTTCGAATGACTGGTCCTCAGTGTTGTGAGAACGATGACTGGTTAAAATTTTTGGTGGTTTCTTGTTCAGTCCATGGGCCTACATCATGTGGCAAACCGGTGAGCATGTGGCTCTATTAGTATAGGAGATACCTGAAAACATATCACACTTTTCATCATAGTGCTTTTACCAATGCATAAAATGCATGGAGAAGTCATTTCGAATGACTGGTCCTCAGTGTTGTGAGAACGATGACTGGTTAAAATTTTTGGTGGTTTCTTGTTCAGTCCATGGGCCTACATCATGTGGCAAACCGGTGAGCATGTGGCTCTATTAGTATAGGAGATACCTGAAAACATATCACACTTTTCATCATAGTGCTTTTACCAATGCATAAAATGCATGGAGAAGTCATTTCGAATGACTGGTCCTCAGTGTTGTGAGAACGATGACTGGTTAAAATTTTTGGTGGTTTCTTGTTCAGTCCATAGGCCTACATTATGTGGCAAACCGGTGAGCATGTGGCTCTATTAGTATAGGAGATACCTGAAAACATATCACACTTTTCATCATAGTGCTTTTACCAATGCATAAAATTTATGGAGAAGTCATTTCGAATGACTGGTCCTCAGTGTTGTGAGAACGATGACTGGTTAAAATTTTTGGTGGTTTCTTGTTCAGTCCATAGGCATACATCATGTGGCAAACCGGTGAGCATGTGGCTCTATTAGTATAGGAGATACCTGAAAACATATCACACTTTTCATCATAGTGCTTTTACCAATGCATAAAATGCATGGAGAAGTCATTTCGAATGACTGGTCCTCAGTGTTGTGAGAACGATGACTGGTTAAAATTTTTGGTGGTTTCTTGTTCAGTCCATAGGCCTACATCATGTGGCAAACCGGTGAGCATGTGGCTCTATTAGTATAGGAGATACCTGAAAACATATCAAACTTTTCATCATAGTGCTTTTACCAATGCATAAAATGCATGGAGAAGTCATTTCGAATGACTGGTCCTCAGTGTTGTGAGAACGATGACTGGTTAAAATTTTTGGTGGTTTCTTGTTCAGTCCATGGGCCTACATCATGTGGCAAACCGGTGAGCATGTGGCTCTATTAGTATAGGAGATACCTGAAAACATATCACACTTTTCATCATAGTGCTTTTACCAATGCATAAAATGCATGGAGAAGTCATTTCGAATGACTGGTCCTCAGTGTTGTGAGAATGATGACTGGTTTAAATTTTTGGTGGTTTCTTGTTCAGTCCATAGGCCTACATCATGTGGCAAACCGGTGAGCATGTGGCTCTATTAGTATAGGAGATACCTGAAAACATATCACACTTTTCATCATAGTGCTTTTACCAATGCATAAAATGCATGGAGAAGTCATTTCGAATGACTGGTCCTCAGTGTTGTGAGAACGATGACTGGTTAAAATTTTTGGTGGTTTCTTGTTCAGTCCATAGGCCTACATCATGTGGCAAACCGGTGAGCATGTGGCTCTATTAGTATAGGAGATACCTGAAAACATATCACACTTTTCATCATAGTGCTTTTACCAATGCATAAAATGCATGGAGAAGTCATTTCGAATGACTGGTCCTCAGTGTTGTGAGAACGATGACTGGTTAAAATTTTTGGTGGTTTCTTGTTCAGTCCATAGGCCTACATCATGTGGCAAACCGGTGAGCATGTGGCTCTATTAGTATAGGAGATACCTGAAAACATATCACACTTTTCATCATAGTGCTTTTACCAATGCATAAAATGCATGGAGAAGTCATTTTGAATGACTGGTCCTCAGTGTTGTGAGAACGATGACTGGTTAAAATTTTTGGTGGTTTCTTGTTCAGTCCATAGGCCTACATCATGTGGCAAACCGGTGAGCATGTGGCTCTATTAGTATAGGAGATACCTGAAAACATATCACACTTTTCATCATAGTGCTTTTACCAATGCATAAAATGCATGGAGAAGTCATTTCGAATGACTGGTCCTCAGTGTTGTGAGAACGATGACTGGTTAAAATTTTTGGTGGTTTCTTGTTCAGTCCATAGGCCTACATCATGTGGCAAACCGGTGAGCATGTGGCTCTATTAGTATAGGAGATACCTGAAAGCATATCACACTTTTCATCATAGTGCTTTTACCAATGCATAAAATGCATGGAGAAGTCATTTCGAATGACTGGTCCTCAGTGTTGTGAGAACGATGACTGGTTAAAATTTTTGGTGGTTTCTTGTTCAGTCCATAGGCCTACATCATGTGGCAAACCGGTGAGCATGTGGCTCTATTAGTATAGGAGATACCTGAAAACATATCACACTTTTCATCATAGTGCTTTTACCAATGCATAAAATGCATGGAGAAGTCATTTCGAATGACTGGTCCTCAGTGTTGTGAGAACGATGACTGGTTAAAATTTTTGGTGGTTTCTTGTTCAGTCCATAGGCCTACATCATGTGGCAAACCGGTGAGCATGTGGCTCTATTAGTATAGGAGATACCTGAAAACATATCACACTTTTCATCATAGTGCTTTTACCAATGCATAAAATGCATGGAGAAGTCATTTTGAATGACTGGTCCTCAGTGTTGTGAGAACGATGACTGGTTAAAATTTTTGGTGGTTTCTTGTTCAGTCCATAGGCCTACATCATGTGGCAAACCGGTGAGCATGTGGCTCTATTAGTATAGGAGATACCTGAAAACATATCACACTTTTCATCATAGTGCTTTTACCAATGCATAAAATGCATGGAGAAGTCATTTCGAATGACTGGTCCTCAGTGTTGTGAGAACGATGACTGGTTAAAATTTTTGGTGGTTTCTTGTTCAGTCCATAGGCCTACATCATGTGGCAAACCGGTGAGCATGTGGCTCTATTAGTATAGGAGATACCTGAAAGCATATCACACTTTTCATCATAGTGCTTTTACCAATGCATAAAATGCATGGAGAAGTCATTTCGAATGACTGGTCCTCAGTGTTGTGAGAACGATGACTGGTTAAAATTTTTGGTGGTTTCTTGTTCAGTCCATAGGCCTACATCATGTGGCAAACCGGTGAGCATGTGGCTCTATTAGTATAGGAGATACCTGAAAACATATCACACTTTTCATCATAGTGCTTTTACCAATGCATAAAATGCATGGAGAAGTCATTTCGAATGACTGGTCCTCAGTGTTGTGAGAACGATGACTGGTTAAAATTTTTGGTGGTTTCTTGTTCAGTCCATAGGCCTACATCATGTGGCAAACCGGTGAGCATGTGGCTCTATTAGTATAGGAGATACCTGAAAACATATCACACTTTTCATCATAGTGCTTTTACCAATGCATAAAATGCATTGAGAAGTCATTTCGAATGACTGGTCCTCAGTGTTGTGAGAACGATGACTGGTTAAAATTTTTGGTGGTTTCTTGTTCAGTCCATAGGCCTACGTCATGTGGCAAACCGGTGAGCATGTGGCTCTATTAGTATAGGAGATACCTGAAAACATATCACACTTTTCATCATAGTGCTTTTACCAATGCATAAAATGCATGGAGAAGTCATTTCGAATGACTGGTCCTCAGTGTTGTGAGAACGATGACTGGTTAAAATTTTTGGTGGTTTCTTGTTCAGTCCATGGGCCTACATCATGTGGCAAACCGGTGAGCATGTGGCTCTATTAGTATAGGAGATACCTGAAAACATATCACACTTTTCATCATAGTGCTTTTACCAATGCATAAAATGCATGGAGAAGTCATTTCGAATGACTGGTCCTCAGTGTTGTGAGAACGATGACTGGTTAAAATTTTTGGTGGTTTCTTGTTCAGTCCATGGGCCTACATCATGTGGCAAACCGGTGAGCATGTGGCTCTATTAGTATAGGAGATACCTGAAAACATATCACACTTTTCATCATAGTGCTTTTACCAATGCATAAAATGCATGGAGAAGTCATTTCGAATGACTGGTCCTCAGTGTTGTGAGAACGATGACTGGTTAAAATTTTTGGTGGTTTCTTGTTCAGTCCATGGGCCTACATCATGTGGCAAACCGGTGAGCATGTGGCTCTATTAGTATAGGAGATACCTGAAAACATATCACACTTTTCATCATAGTGCTTTTACCAATGCATAAAATGCATGGAGAAGTCATTTCGAATGACTGGTCCTCAGTGTTGTGAGAACGATGACTGGTTAAAATTTTTGGTGGTTTCTTGTTCAGTCCATGGGCCTACATCATGTGGCAAACCGGTGAGCATGTGGCTCTATTAGTATAGGAGATACCTGAAAACATATCACACTTTTCATCATAGTGCTTTTACCAATGCATAAAATGCATGGAGAAGTCATTTCGAATGACTGGTCCTCAGTGTTGTGAGAACGATGACTGGTTAAAATTTTTGGTGGTTTCTTGTTCAGTCCATGGGCCTACATCATGTGGCAAACCGGTGAGCATGTGGCTCTATTAGTATAGGAGATACCTGAAAACATATCACACTTTTCATCATAGTGCTTTTACCAATGCATAAAATGCATGGAGAAGTCATTTCGAATGACTGGTCCTCAGTGTTGTGAGAACGATGACTGGTTAAAATTTTTGGTGGTTTCTTGTTCAGTCCATGGGCCTACATCATGTGGCAAACCGGTGAGCATGTGGCTCTATTAGTATAGGAGATACCTGAAAACATATCACACTTTTCATCATAGTGCTTTTACCAATGCATAAAATGCATGGAGAAGTCATTTCGAATGACTGGTCCTCAGTGTTGTGAGAACGATGACTGGTTAAAATTTTTGGTGGTTTCTTGTTCAGTCCATGGGCCTACATCATGTGGCAAACCGGTGAGCATGTGGCTCTATTAGTATAGGAGATACCTGAAAACATATCACACTTTTCATCATAGTGCTTTTACCAATGCATAAAATGCATGGAGAAGTCATTTCGAATGACTGGTCCTCAGTGTTGTGAGAACGATGACTGGTTAAAATTTTTGGTGGTTTCTTGTTCAGTCCATGGGCCTACATCATGTGGCAAACCGGTGAGCATGTGGCTCTATTAGTATAGGAGATACCTGAAAACATATCACACTTTTCATCATAGTGCTTTTACCAATGCATAAAATGCATGGAGAAGTCATTTCGAATGACTGGTCCTCAGTGTTGTGAGAACGATGACTGGTTAAAATTTTTGGTGGTTTCTTGTTCAGTCCATGGGCCTACATCATGTGGCAAACCGGTGAGCATGTGGCTCTATTAGTATAGGAGATACCTGAAAACATATCACACTTTTCATCATAGTGCTTTTACCAATGCATAAAATGCATGGAGAAGTCATTTCGAATGACTGGTCCTCAGTGTTGTGAGAACGATGACTGGTTAAAATTTTTGGTGGTTTCTTGTTCAGTCCATGGGCCTACATCATGTGGCAAACCGGTGAGCATGTGGCTCTATTAGTATAGGAGATACCTGAAAATATATCACACTTTTCATCATAGTGCTTTTACCAATGCATAAAATGCATGGAGAAGTCATTTCAAATGACTGGTCCTCAGTGTTGTGAGAACGATGACTGGTTAAAATTTTTGGTGGTTTCTTGTTCAGTCCATAGGCCTACATCATGTGGCAAACCGGTGAGCATGTGGCTCTATTAGTATAGGAGATACCTGAAAACATATCACACTTTTCATCATAGTGCTTTTACCAATGCATAAAATGCATGGAGAAGTCATTTCGAATGACTGGTCCTCAGTGTTGTGAGAACGATGACTGGTTAAAATTTTTGGTGGTTTCTTGTTCAGTCCATAGGCCTACATCATGTGGCAAACCGGTGAGCATGTGGCTCTATTAGTATAGGAGATACCTGAAAACATATCACACTTTTCATCATAGTGCTTTTACCAATGCATAAAATACATTGAGAAGTCATTTCGAATGACTGGTCCTCAGTGTTGTGAGAACGATGACTGGTTAAAATTTTTGGTGGTTCCTTGTTCAGTCCATAGGCCTACATCATGTGGCAAACCGGTGAGCATGTGGCTCTATTAGTATAGGAGATACCTGAAAACATATCACACTTTTCATCATAGTGCTTTTACCAATGCATAAAATGCATGGAGAAGTCATTTCGAATGACTGGTCCTCAGTGTTGTGAGAACGATGACTGGTTAAAATTTTTGGTGGTTTCTTGTTCAGTCCATGGGCCTACATCATGTGGCAAACCGGTGAGCATGTGGCTCTATTAGTATAGGAGATACCTGAAAACATATCACACTTTTTATCGTAGTGCTTTTACCAATGCATAAAATGCATGGAGAAGTCATTTCGAATGACTGGTCCTCAGTGTTGTGAGAACGATGACTGGTTAAAATTTTTGGTGGTTTCTTGTTCAGTCCATAGGCCTACATCATGTGGCAAACCGGTGAGCATGTGGCTCTATTAGTATAGGAGATACCTGAAAACATATCACACTTTTCATCATCGTGCTTTTACCAATGCATAAAATGCATGGAGAAGTCATTTCGAATGACTGGTCCTCAGTGTTGTGAGAACGATGACTGGTTAAAATTTTTGGTGGTTTCTTGTTCAGTCCATAGGCCTACATCATGTGGCAAACCGGTGAGCATGTGGCTCTATTAGTATAGGAGATACCTGAAAACATATCACACTTTTCATCATAGTGCTTTTACCAATGCATAAAATTTATGGAGAAGTCATTTCGAATGACTGGTCCTCAGTGTTGTGAGAACGATGACTGGTTAAAATTTTTGGTGGTTTCTTGTTCAGTCCATAGGCCTACATCATGTGGCAAACCGGTGAGCATGTGGCTCTATTAGTATAGGAGATACCTGAAAACATATCACACTTTTCATCATAGTGCTTTTACCAATGCATAAAATGCATGGAGAAGTCATTTCGAATGACTGGTCCTCAGTGTTGTGAGAACGATGACTGGTTAAAATTTTTGGTGGTTTCTTGTTCAGTCCATAGGCCTACATCATGTGGCAAACTGGTGAGCATGTGGCTCTATTAGTATAGGAGATACCTGAAAACATATCACACTTTTCATCATAGTGCTTTTACCAATGCATAAAATGCATGGAGAAGTCATTTCGAATGACTGGTCCTCAGTGTTGTGAGAACGATGACTGGTTAAAATTTTTGGTGGTTTCTTGTTCAGTCCATGGGCCTACATCATGTGGCAAACCGGTGAGCATGTGGCTCTATTAGTATAGGAGATACCTGAAAACATATCACACTTTTCATCATAGTGCTTTTACCAATGCATAAAATGCATGGAGAAGTCATTTCGAATGACTGGTCCTCAGTGTTGTGAGAATGATGACTGGTTAAAATTTTTGGTGGTTTCTTGTTCAGTCCATAGGCCTACATCATGTGGCAAACCGGTGAGCATGTGGCTCTATTAGTATAGGAGATACCTGAAAACATATCACACTTTTCATCATAGTGCTTTTACCAATGCATAAAATGCATGGAGAAGTCATTTCGAATGACTGGTCCTCAGTGTTGTGAGAACGATGACTGGTTAAAATTTTTGGTGGTTTCTTGTTCAGTCCATAGGCCTACATCATGTGGCAAACCGGTGAGCATGTGGCTCTATTAGTATAGGAGATACCTGAAAACATATCACACTTTTCTTCATCGTGCTTTTACCAATGCATAAAATGCATGGAGAAGTCATTTCGAATGACTGGTCCTCAGTGTTGTGAGAACGATGACTGGTTAAAATTTTTGGTGGTTTCTTGTTCAGTCCATAGGCCTACATCATGTGGCAAACCGGTGAGCATGTGGCTCTATTAGTATAGGAGATACCTGAAAACATATCACACTTTTCATCATAGTGCTTTTACCAATGCATAAAATGCATGGAGAAGTCATTTCGAATGACTGGTCCTCAGTGTTGTGAGAACGATGGCTGGTTAAAATTTTTGGTGGTTTCTTGTTCAGTCCATAGGCCTACATCATGTGGCAAACCGGTGAGCATGTGGCTCTATTAGTATAGGAGATACCTGAAAACATATCACACTTTTCATCACAGTGCTTTTACCAATGCATAAAATGCATGGAGAAGTCATTTTGAATGACTGGTCCTCAGTGTTGTGAGAACGATGACTGGTTAAAATTTTGGGTGGTTTCTTGTTTAGTCCATAGGCCTACATCATGTGGCAAACCGGTGAGCATGTGGCTCTATTAGTATAGGAGATACCTGAAAACATATCACACTTTTCATCATATTGCTTTTACCAATGCATAAAATGCATGGAGAAGTCATTTCGAATGACTGGTCCTCAGTGTTGTGAGAACGATGACTGGTTAAAATTTTTGGTGGTTTCTTGTTCAGTCCATAGGCCTACATCATGTGGCAAACCGGTGAGCATGTGGCTCTATTAGTATAGGAGATACCTGAAAACATATCACACTTTTCATCATAGTGCTTTTACCAATGCATAAAATGCATGGAGAAGTCATTTCGAATGACTGGTCCTCAGTGTTGTGAGAACGATGACTGGTTAAAATTTTTGGTGGTTTCTTGTTCAGTCCATAGGCCTACATCATGTGGCAAACCGGTGAGCATGTGGCTCTATTAGTATAGGAGATACCTGAAAACATATCACACTTTTCATCATAGTGCTTTTACCAATGCATAAAATGCATTGAGAAGTCATTTCGAATGACTGGTCCTCAGTGTTGTGAGAACGATGACTGGTTAAAATTTTTGGTGGTTTCTTGTTCAGTCCATAGGCCTACGTCATGTGGCAAACCGGTGAGCATGTGGCTCTATTAGTATAGGAGATACCTGAAAACATATCACACTTTTCATCATAGTGCTTTTACCAATGCATAAAATGCATGGAGAAGTCATTTCGAATGACTGGTCCTCAGTGTTGTGAGAACGATGACTGGTTAAAATTTTTGGTGGTTTCTTGTTCAGTCCATGGGCCTACATCATGTGGCAAACCGGTGAGCATGTGGCTCTATTAGTATAGGAGATACCTGAAAACATATCACACTTTTCATCATAGTGCTTTTACCAATGCATAAAATGCATGGAGAAGTCATTTCGAATGACTGGTCCTCAGTGTTGTGAGAACGATGACTGGTTAAAATTTTTGGTGGTTTCTTGTTCAGTCCATGGGCCTACATCATGTGGCAAACCGGTGAGCATGTGGCTCTATTAGTATAGGAGATACCTGAAAACATATCACACTTTTCATCATAGTGCTTTTACCAATGCATAAAATGCATGGAGAAGTCATTTCGAATGACTGGTCCTCAGTGTTGTGAGAACGATGACTGGTTAAAATTTTTGGTGGTTTCTTGTTCAGTCCATGGGCCTACATCATGTGGCAAACCGGTGAGCATGTGGCTCTATTAGTATAGGAGATACCTGAAAACATATCACACTTTTCATCATAGTGCTTTTACCAATGCATAAAATGCATGGAGAAGTCATTTCGAATGACTGGTCCTCAGTGTTGTGAGAACGATGACTGGTTAAAATTTTTGGTGGTTTCTTGTTCAGTCCATGGGCCTACATCATGTGGCAAACCGGTGAGCATGTGGCTCTATTAGTATAGGAGATACCTGAAAACATATCACACTTTTCATCATAGTGCTCTTACCAATGCATAAAATGCATGGAGAAGTCATTTCGAATGACTGGTCCTCAGTGTTGTGAGAACGATGACTGGTTAAAATTTTTGGTGGTTTCTTGTTCAGTCCATGGGCCTACATCATGTGGCAAACCGGTGAGCATGTGGCTCTATTAGTATAGGAGATACCTGAAAACATATCACACTTTTCATCATAGTGCTTTTACCAATGCATAAAATGCATGGAGAAGTCATTTCAAATGACTGGTCCTCAGTGTTGTGAGAACGATGACTGGTTAAAATTTTTGGTGGTTTCTTGTTCAGTCCATAGGCCTACATCATGTGGCAAACCGGTGAGCATGTGGCTCTATTAGTATAGGAGATACCTGAAAACATATCACACTTTTCATCATAGTGCTTTTACCAATGCATAAAATGCATGGAGAAGTCATTTCGAATGACTGGTCCTCAGTGTTGTGAGAACGATGACTGGTTAAAATTTTTGGTGGTTTCTTGTTCAGTCCATAGGCCTTCATCATGTGGCAAACCGGTGAGCATGTGGCTCTATTAGTATAGGAGATACCTGAAAACATATCACACTTTTCATCATAGTGCTTTTACCAATGCATAAAATGCATGGAGAAGTCATTTCGAATGACTGGTCCTCAGTGTTGTGAGAACGATGACTGGTTAAAATTTTTGGTGGTTTCTTGTTCAGTCCATAGGCCTACATCATGTGGCAAACCGGTGAGCATGTGGCTCTATTAGTATAGGAGATACCTGAAAGCATATCACACTTTTCATCATAGTGCTTTTACCAATGCATAAAATGCATGGAGAAGTCATTTCGAATGACTGGTCCTCAGTGTTGTGAGAACGATGACTGGTTAAAATTTTTGGTGGTTTCTTGTTCAGTCCATAGGCCTACATCATGTGGCAAACCGGTGAGCATGTGGCTCTATTAGTATAGGAGATACCTGAAAACATATCACACTTTTCATCATAGTGCTTTTACCAATGCATAAAATGCATGGAGAAGTCATTTCGAATGACTGGTCCTCAGTGTTGTGAGAACGATGACTGGTTAAAATTTTTGGTGGTTTCTTGTTCAGTCCATAGGCCTACATCATGTGGCAAACCGGTGAGCATGTGGCTCTATTAGTATAGGAGATACCTGAAAACATCACACTTTTCATCATAGTGCTTTTACCAATGCATAAAATGCATTGAGAAGTCATTTCGAATGACTGGTCCTCAGTGTTGTGAGAACGATGACTGGTTAAAATTTTTGGTGGTTTCTTGTTCAGTCCATAGGCCTACGTCATGTGGCAAACCGGTGAGCATGTGGCTCTATTAGTATAGGAGATACCTGAAAACATATCACACTTTTCATCATAGTGCTTTTACCAATGCATAAAATGCATGGAGAAGTCATTTCGAATGACTGGTCCTCAGTGTTGTGAGAACGATGACTGGTTAAAATTTTTGGTGGTTTCTTGTTCAGTCCATGGGCCTACATCATGTGGCAAACCGGTGAGCATGTGGCTCTATTAGTATAGGAGATACCTGAAAACATATCACACTTTTCATCGTAGTGCTTTTACCAATGCATAAAATGCATGGAGAAGTCATTTCGAATGACTGGTCCTCAGTGTTGTGAGAACGATGACTGGTTAAAATTTTTGGTGGTTTCTTGTTCTGTCCATGGGCCTACATCATGTGGCAAACCGGTGAGCATGTGGCTCTATTAGTATAGGAGATACCTGAAAACATATCACACTTTTCATCATAGTGCTTTTACCAATGCATAAAATGCATGGAGAAGTCATTTCGAATGACTGGTCCTCAGTGTTGTGAGAACGATGACTGGTTAAAATTTTTGGTGGTTTCTTGTTCAGTCCATGGGCCTACATCATGTGGCAAACCGGTGAGCATGTGGCTCTATTAGTATAGGAGATACCTGAAAACATATCACACTTTTCATCATAGTGCTTTTACCAATGCATAAAATGCATGGAGAAGTCATTTCAAATGACTGGTCCTCAGTGTTGTGAGAACGATGACTGGTTAAAATTTTTGGTGGTTTCTTGTTCAGTCCATAGGCCTACATCATGTGGCAAACCGGTGAGCATGTGGCTCTATTAGTATAGGAGATACCTGAAAACATATCACACTTTTTATCATAGTGCTTTTACCAATGCATAAAATGCATGGAGAAGTCATTTCGAATGACTGGTCCTCAGTGTTGTGAGAACGATGACTGGTTAAAATTTTTGGTGGTTTCTTGTTCAGTCCATAGGCCTACATCATGTGGCAAACCGGTGAGCATGTGGCTCTATTAGTATAGGAGATACCTGAAAACATATCACACTTTTCATCATCGTGCTTTTACCAATGCATAAAATGCATGGAGAAGTCATTTCGAATGACTGGTCCTCAGTGTTGTGAGAACGATGACTGGTTAAAATTTTTGGTGGTTTCTTGTTCAGTCCATAGGCCTACATCATGTGGCAAACCGGTGAGCATGTGGCTCTATTAGTATAGGAGATACCTGAAAACATATCACACTTTTCATCATAGTGCTTTTACCAATGCATAAAATGCATGGAGAAGTCATTTCGAATGACTGGTCCTCAGTGTTGTGAGAACGATGACTGGTTAAAATTTTTGGTGGTTTCTTGTTCAGTCCATGGGCCTACATCATGTGGCAAACCGGTGAGCATGTGGCTCTATTAGTATAGGAGATACCTGAAAACATATCACACTTTTCATCATAGTGCTTTTACCAATGCATAAAATGCATGGAGAAGTCATTTCAAATGACTGGTCCTCAGTGTTGTGAGAACGATGACTGGTTAAAATTTTTGGTGGTTTCTTGTTCAGTCCATAGGCCTACATCATGTGGCAAACCGGTGAGCATGTGGCTCTATTAGTATAGGAGATACCTGAAAACATATCACACTTTTCATCATAGTGCTTTTACCAATGCATAAAATGCATGGAGAAGTCATTTCGAATGACTGGTCCTCAGTGTTGTGAGAACGATGACTGGTTAAAATTTTTGGTGGTTTCTTGTTCAGTCCATGGGCCTACATCATGTGGCAAACCGGTGAGCATGTGGCTCTATTAGTATAGGAGATACCTGAAAACATATCACACTTTTCATCATAGTGCTTTTACCAATGCATAAAATGCATGGAGAAGTCATTTCGAATGACTGGTCCTCAGTGTTGTGAGAACGATGACTGGTCAAAATTTTTGGTGGTTTCTTGTTCAGTCCATAGGCCTACATCATGTGGCAAACCGGTGAGCATGTGGCTCTATTAGTATAGGAGATACCTGAAAACATATCACACTTTTCATCATAGTGCTTTTACCAATGCATAAAATGCATGGAGAAGTCATTTCGAATGACTGGTCCTCAGTGTTGTGAGAACGATGACTGGTTAAAATTTTTGGTGGTTTCTTGTTCAGTCCATAGGCCTACATCATGTGGCAAACCGGTGAGCATGTGGCTCTATTAGTATAGGAGATACCTGAAAACATATCACACTTTTCATCATCGTGCTTTTACCAATGCATAAAATGCATGGAGAAGTCACTTCGAATGACTGGTCCTCAGTGTTGTGAGAACGATGACTGGTTAAAATTTTTGGTGGTTTCTTGTTCAGTCCATAGGCCTACATCATGTGGCAAACCGGTGAGCATGTGGCTCTATTAGTATAGGAGATACCTGAAAACATATCACACTTTTCATCATAGTGCTTTTACCAATGCATAAAATGCATGGAGAAGTCATTTCGAATGACTGGTCCTCAGTGTTGTGAGAACGATGACTGGTTAAAATTTTTGGTGGTTTCTTGTTCAGTCCATAGGCCTACATCATGTGGCAAACCGGTGAGCATGTGGCTGTATTAGTATAGGAGATACCTGAAAACATATCACACTTTTCATCATAGTGCTTTTACCAATGCATAAAATGCATGGAGAAGTCATTTTGAATGACTGGTCCTCAGTGTTGTGAGAACGATGACTGGTTAAAATTTTTGGTGGTTTCTTGTTCAGTCCATAGGCCTACATCATGTGGCAAACCGGTGAGCATGTGGCTCTATTAGTATAGGAGATACCTGAAAACATATCACACTTTTCATCATAGTGCTTTTACCAATGCATAAAATGCATGGAGAAGTCATTTCGAATGACTGGTCCTCAGTGTTGTGAGAACGATGACTGGTTAAAATTTTTGGTGGTTTCTTGTTCAGTCCATAGGCCTACATCATGTGGCAAACCGGTGAGCATGTGGCTCTATTAGTATAGGAGATACCTGAAAACATATCACACTTTTCATCATAGTGCTTTTACCAATGCATAAAATGCATGGAGAAGTCATTTCGAATGACTGGTCCTCAGTGTTGTGAGAACGATGACTGGTTAAAATTTTGGTGGTTTCTTGTTCAGTCCATAGGCCTACATCATGTGGCAAACCGGTGAGCATGTGGCTCTATTAGTATAGGAGATACCTGAAAACATATCACACTTTTCATCATAGTGCTTTTACCAATGCATAAAATGCATGGAGAAGTCAATTCGAATGACTGGTCCTCAGTGTTGTGAAAACGATGACTGGTTAAAATTTTTGGTGGTTTCTTGTTCAGTCCATGGGCCTACATCATGTGGCAAACCGGTGAGCATGTGACTCTATTAGTATAGGAGATACCTGAAAACATATCACACTTTTCATCATAGTGCTTTTACCAATGCATAAAATGCATTGAGAAGTCATTTCGAATGACTGGTCCTCAGTGTTGTGAGAACGATGACTGGTTAAAATTTTTGGTGGTTTCTTGTTCAGTCCATGGGCCTACATCATGTGGCAAACCGGTGAGCATGTGGCTCTATTAGTATAGGAGATACCTGAAAACATATCACACTTTTCATCATAGTGCTTTTACCAATGCATAAAATGCATGGAGAAGTAATTTCAAATGACTGGTCCTCAGTGTTGTGAGAACGATGACTGGTTAAAATTTTTGGTGGTTTCTTGTTCAGTCCATAGGCCTACATTATGTGGCAAACCGGTGAGCATGTGGCTCTATTAGTATAGGAGATACCTGAAAACATATCACACTTTTCATCATAGTGCTTTTACCAATGCATAAAATGCATGGAGAAGTCATTTCGAATGACTGGTCCTCAGTGTTGTGAGAACGATGACTGGTTAAAATTTTTGGTGGTTTCTTGTTCAGTCCATGGGCCTACATCATGTGGCAAACCGGTGAGCATGTGGCTCTATTAGTATAGGAGATACCTGAAAACATATCACACTTTTCATCATAGTGCTTTTACCAATGCATAAAATGCATGGAGAAGTCATTTCGAATGACTGGTCCTCAGTGTTGTGAGAACGATGACTGGTTAAAATTTTTGGTGGTTTCTTGTTCAGTCCATGGGCCTACATCATGTGGCAAACCGGTGAGCATGTGGCTCTATTAGTATAGGAGATACCTGAAAACATATCACACTTTTCATCATAGTGCTTTTACCAATGCATAAAATGCATGGAGAAGTCATTTCAAATGACTGGTCCTCAGTGTTGTGAGAACGATGATTGGTTAAAATTTTTGGTGGTTTCTTGTTCAGTCCATAGGCCTACATCATGTGGCAAACCGGTGAGCATGTGGCTCTATTAGTATAGGAGATACCTGAAAACATATCACACTTTTTATCATAGTGCTTTTACCAATGCATAAAATGCATGGAGAAGTCATTTCGAATGACTGGTCCTCAGTGTTGTGAGAACGATGACTGGTTAAAATTTTTGGTGGTTTCTTGTTCAGTCCATAGGCCTACATCATGTGGCAAACCGGTGAGCATGTGGCTCTATTAGTATAGGAGATACCTGAAAACATATCACACTTTTCATCATCGTGCTTTTACCAATGCATAAAATGCATGGAGAAGTCATTTCGAATGACTGGTCCTCAGTGTTGTGAGAACGATGACTGGTTAAAATTTTTGGTGGTTTCTTGTTCAGTCCATAGGCCTACATCATGTGGCAAACCGGTGAGCATGTGGCTCTATTAGTATAGGAGATACCTGAAAACATATCACACTTTTCATCATAGTGCTTTTACCAATGCATAAAATGCATGGAGAAGTCATTTCGAATGACTGGTCCTCAGTGTTGTGAGAACGATGACTGGTTAAAATTTTTGGTGGTTTCTTGTTCAGTCCATAGGCCTACATCATGTGGCAAACCGGTGAGCATGTGGCTCTATTAGTATAGGAGATACCTGAAAACATATCACACTTTTCATCATAGTGCTTTTACCAATGCATAAAATGCATGGAGAAGTCATTTCGAATGACTGGTCCTCAGTGTTGTGAGAACGATGACTGGTTAAAATTTTTGGTGGTTTCTTGTTCAGTCCATAGGCCTACATCATGTGGCAAACCGGTGAGCATGTGGCTCTATTAGTATAGGAGATACCTGAAAACATATCACACTTTTCATCATGCATAAAATGCATGGAGAAGTCATTTCGAATGACTGGTCCTCAGTGTTGTGAGAACGATGACTGGTTAAAATTTTTGGTGGTTTCTTGTTCAGTCCATGGGCCTACATCATGTGGCAAACCGGTGAGCATGTGGCTCTATTAGTATAGGAGATACCTGAAAACATATCACACTTTTCATCATAGTGCTTTTACCAATGCATAAAATGCATGGAGAAGTCATTTCGAATGACTGGTCCTCAGTGTTGTGAGAACGATGACTGGTCAAAATTTTTGGTGGTTTCTTGTTCAGTCCATAGGCCTACATCATGTGGCAAACCGGTGAGCATGTGGCTCTATTAGTATAGGAGATACCTGAAAACATATCACACTTTTCATCATAGTGCTTTTACCAATGCATAAAATGCATGGAGAAGTCATTTCGAATGACTGGTCCTCAGTGTTGTGAGAACGATGACTGGTTAAAATTTTTGGTGGTTTCTTGTTCAGTCCATAGGCCTACATCATGTGGCAAACCGGTGAGCATGTGGCTCTATTAGTATAGGAGATACCTGAAAACATATCACACTTTTCATCATCGTGCTTTTACCAATGCATAAAATGCATGGAGAAGTCATTTCAAATGACTGGTCCTCAGTGTTGTGAGAACGATGACTGGTTAAAATTTTTGGTGGTTTCTTGTTCAGTCCATAGGCCTACATCATGTGGCAAACCGGTGAGCATGTGGCTCTATTAGTATAGGAGATACCTGAAAACATATCACACTTTTCATCATAGTGCTTTTACCAATGCATAAAATGCATGGAGAAGTCATTTCGAATGACTGGTCCTCAGTGTTGTGAGAACGATGACTGGTTAAAATTTTTGGTGGTTTCTTGCTCAGTCCATAGGCCTACATCATGTGGCAAACCGGTGAGCATGTGGCTGTATTAGTATAGGAGATACCTGAAAACATATCACACTTTTCATCATAGTGCTTTTACCAATGCATAAAATGCATGGAGAAGTCATTTTGAATGACTGGTCCTCAGTGTTGTGAGAACGATGACTGGTTAAAATTTTTGGTGGTTTCTTGTTCAGTCCATAGGCCTACATCATGTGGCAAACCGGTGAGCATGTGGCTCTATTAGTATAGGAGATACCTGAAAACATATCACACTTTTCATCATAGTGCTTTTACCAATGCATAAAATGCATGGAGAAGTCAATTCGAATGACTGGTCCTCAGTGTTGTGAAAACGATGACTGGTTAAAATTTTTGGTGGTTTCTTGTTCAGTCCATGGGCCTACATCATGTGGCAAACCGGTGAGCATGTGACTCTATTAGTATAGGAGATACCTGAAAACATATCACACTTTTCATCATAGTGCTTTTACCAATGCATAAAATGCATTGAGAAGTCATTTCGAATGACTGGTCCTCAGTGTTGTGAGAACGATGACTGGTTAAAATTTTTGGTGGTTTCTTGTTCAGTCCATGGGCCTACATCATGTGGCAAACCGGTGAGCATGTGGCTCTATTAGTATAGGAGATACCTGAAAACATATCACACTTTTCATCATAGTGCTTTTACCAATGCATAAAATGCATGGAGAAGTCATTTCGAATGACTGGTCCTCAGTGTTGTGAGAACGATGACTGGTTAAAATTTTTGGTGGTTTCTTGTTCAGTCCATAGGCCTACATCATGTGGCAAACCGGTGAGCATGTGGCTCTATTAGTATAGGAGATACCTGAAAACATATCACACTTTTCATCATAGTGCTTTTACCAATGCATAAAATGCATGGAGAAGTCATTTCGAATGACTGGTCCTCAGTGTTGTGAGAATGATGACTGGTTAAAATTTTTGGTGGTTTCTTGTTCAGTCCATAGGCCTACATCATGTGGCAAACCGGTGAGCATGTGGCTCTATTAGTATAGGAGATACCTGAAAACATATCACACTTTTCATCATAGTGCTTTTACCAATGCAGAAAATGCATGGAGAAGTCATTTCGAATGACTGGTCCTCAGTGTTGTGAGAACGATGACTGGTTAAAATTTTTGGTGGTTTCTTGTTCAGTCCATAGGCCTACATCATGTGGCAAACCGGTGAGCATGTGGCTCTATTAGTATAGGAGATACCTGAAAACATATCACACTTTTCATCATAGTGCTTTTACCAATGCATAAAATGCATGGAGAAGTCATTTCGAATGACTGGTCCTCAGTGTTGTGAGAACGATGACTGGTTAAAATTTTTGGTGGTTTCTTGTTCAGTCCATAGGCCTACATCATGTGGCAAACCGGTGAGCATGTGGCTCTATTAGTATAGGAGATACCTGAAAACATATCACACTTTTCATCATAGTGCTTTTACCAATGCAGAAAATGCATGGAGAAGTCATTTCGAATGACTGGTCCTCAGTGTTGTGAGAACGATGACTGGTTAAAATTTTTGGTGGTTTCTTGTTCAGTCCATAGGCCTACATCATGTGGCAAACCGGTGAGCATGTGGCTCTATTAGTATAGGAGATACCTGAAAACATATCACACTTTTCATCATAGTGCTTTTACCAATGCATAAAATGCATGGAGAAGTCATTTCGAATGACTGGTCCTCAGTGTTGTGAGAACGATGACTGGTTAAAATTTTTGGTGGTTTCTTGTTCAGTCCATAGGCCTACATCATGTGGCAAACCGGTGAGCATGTGGCTCTATTAGTATAGGAGATACCTGAAAACATATCACACTTTTCATCATAGTGCTTTTACCAATGCATAAAATGCATGGAGAAGTCATTTCGAATGACTGGTCCTCAGTGTTGTGAGAACGATGACTGGTTAAAATTTTGGTGGTTTCTTGTTCAGTCCATAGGCCTACATCACGTGGCAAACCGGTGAGCATGTGGCTCTATTAGTATAGGAGATACCTGAAAACATATCACACTTTTCATCATAGTGCTTTTACCAATGCATAAAATGCATGGAGAAGTCAATTCGAATGACTGGTCCTCAGTGTTGTGAGAATGATGACTGGTTAAAATTTTTGGTGGTTTCTTGTTCAGTCCATGGGCCTACATCATGTGGCAAACCGGTGAGCATGTGACTCTATTAGTATAGGAGATACCTGAAAACATATCACACTTTTCATCATAGTGCTTTTACCAATGCATAAAATGCATGGAGAAGTCATTTCGAATGACTGGTCCTCAGTGTTGTGAGAACGATGACTGGTTAAAATTTTTGGTGGTTTCTTGTTCAGTCCATGGGCCTACATCATGTGGCAAACCGGTGAGCATGTGACTCTATTAGTATAGGAGATACCTGAAAACATATCACACTTTTCATCATAGTGCTTTTACCAATGCATAAAATGCATTGAGAAGTCATTTCGAATGACTGGTCCTCAGTGTTGTGAGAACGATGACTGGTTAAAATTTTTGGTGGTTTCTTGTTCAGTCCATGGGCCTACATCATGTGGCAAACCGGTGAGCATGTGGCTCTATTAGTATAGGAGATACCTGAAAACATATCACACTTTTCATCATAGTGCTTTTACCAATGCATAAAATGCATGGAGAAGTCATTTCGAATGACTGGTCCTCAGTGTTGTGAGAACGATGACTGGTTAAAATTTTTGGTGGTTTCTTGTTCAGTCCATAGGCCTACATCATATGGCAAACCGGTGAGCATGTGGCTCTATTAGTATAGGAGATACCTGAAAACATATCACACTTTTCATCATAGTGCTTTTACCAATGCATAAAATGCATGGAGAAGTCATTTCGAATGACTGGTCCTCAGTGTTGTGAGAACGATGACTGGTTAAAATTTTTGGTGGTTTCTTGTTCAGTCCATAGGCCTACATCATGTGGCAAACCGGTGAGCATGTGGCTCTATTAGTATAGGAGATACCTGAAAACATATCACACTTTTCATCATAGTGCTTTTACCAATGCATAAAATGCATGGAGAAGTCATTTCGAATGACTGGTCCTCAGTGTTGTGAGAACGATGACTGGTTAAAATTTTTGGTGGTTTCTTGTTCAGTCCATAGGCCTACATCATGTGGCAAACCGGTGAGCATGTGGCTCTATTAGTATAGGAGATACCTGAAAACATATCACACTTTTCATCATAGTGCTTTTACCAATGCATAAAATGCATGGAGAAGTCATTTCGAATGACTGGTCCTCAGTGTTGTGAGAACGATGACTGGTTAAAATTTTTGGTGGTTTCTTGTTCAGTCCATAGGCCTACATCATGTGGCAAACCGGTGAGCATGTGGCTCTATTAGTATAGGAGATACCTGAAAACATATCACACTTTTCATCATAGTGCTTTTACCAATGCATAAAATGCATGGGGAAGTCATTTCGAATGACTGGTCCTCAGTGTTGTGAGAACGATGACTGGTTAAAATTTTTGGTGGTTTCTTGTTCAGTCCATAGGCCTACATCATGTGGCAAACCGGTGAGCATGTGACTCTATTAGTATAGGAGATACCTGAAAACATATCACACTTTTCATCATAGTGCTTTTACCAATGCATAAAATGCATGGAGAAGTCATTTCGAATGACTGGTCCTCAGTGTTGTGAGAACGATGACTGGTTAAAATTTTGGTGGTTTCTTGTTCAGTCCATAGGCCTACATCATGTGGCAAACCGGTGAGCATGTGGCTCTATTAGTATAGGAGATACCTGAAAACATATCACACTTTTCATCATAGTGCTTTTACCAATGCATAAAATGCATGGAGAAGTCATTTCGAATGACTGGTCCTCAGTGTTGTGAGAACGATGACTGGTTAAAATTTTTGGTGGTTTCTTGTTCAGTCCATAGGCCTACATCATGTGGCAAACCGGTGAGCATGTGGCTCTATTAGTATAGGAGATACCTGAAAACATATCACACTTTTCATCATAGTGCTTTTACCAATGCATAAAATGCATGGTGAAGTCATTTCGAATGACTGGTCCTCAGTGTTGTGAGAACGATGACTGGTTAAAATTTTTGGTGGTTTCTTGTTCAGTCCATAGGCCTACATCATGTGGCAAACCGGTGAGCATGTGGCTCTATTAGTATAGGAGATACCTGAAAACATATCACACTTTTCATCATAGTGCATTTACCAATGCATAAAATGCATGGAGAAGTCATTTCGAATGACTGGTCCTCAGTGTTGTGAGAACGATGACTGGTTAAAATTTTTGGTGGTTTCTTGTTCAGTCCATAGGCCTACATCATGTGGCAAACCGGTGAGCATGTGGCTCTATTAGTATAGGAGATACCTGAAAACATATCACACTTTTCATCATAGTGCTTTTACCAATGCATAAAATGCATGGAGAAGTCATTTCGAATGACTGGTCCTCAGTGTTGTGAGAACGATGACTGGTTAAAATTTTTGGTGGTTTCTTGTTCAGTCCATAGGCCTACATCATGTGGCAAACCGGTGAGCATGTGGCTCTATTAGTATAGGAGATACCTGAAAACATATCACACTTTTCATCATAGTGCTTTTACCAATGCATAAAATGCATGGAGAAGTCATTTCGAATGACTGGTCCTCAGTGTTGTGAGAACGATGACTGGTTAAAATTTTTGGTGGTTTCTTGTTCAGTCCATAGGCCTACATCATGTGGCAAACCGGTGAGCATGTGGCTCTATTAGTATAGGAGATACCTGAAAACATATCACACTTTTCATCATAGTGCTTTTACCAATGCATAAAATGCATGGAGAAGTCATTTCGAATGACTGGTCCTCAGTGTTGTGAGAACGATGACTGGTTAAAATTTTTGGTGGTTTCTTGTTCAGTCCATAGGCCTACATCATGTGGCAAACCGGTGAGCATGTGGCTCTATTAGTATAGGAGATACCTGAAAACATATCACACTTTTCATCATAGTGCTTTTACCAATGCATAAAATGCATGGAGAAGTCATTTCGAATGACTGGTCCTCAGTGTTGTGAGAACGATGACTGGTTAAAATTTTTGGTGGTTTCTTGTTCAGTCCATAGGCCTACATCATGTGGCAAACCGGTGAGCATGTGGCTCTATTAGTATAGGAGATACCTGAAAACATATCACACTTTTCATCATAGTGCTTTTACCAATGCATAAAATGCATGGAGAAGTCAATTCGAATGACTGGTCCTCAGTGTTGTGAGAATGATGACTGGTTAAAATTTTTGGTGGTTTCTTGTTCAGTCCATGGGCCTACATCATGTGGCAAACCGGTGAGCATGTGACTCTATTAGTATAGGAGATACCTGAAAACATATCACACTTTTCATCATAGTGCTTTTACCAATGCATAAAATGCATTGAGAAGTCATTTCGAATGACTGGTCCTCAGTGTTGTGAGAACGATGACTGGTTAAAATTTTTGGTGGTTTCTTGTTCAGTCCATGGGCCTACATCATGTGGCAAACCGGTGAGCATGTGGCTCTATTAGTATAGGAGATACCTGAAAACATATCACACTTTTCATCATAGTGCTTTTACCAATGCATAAAATGCATGGAGAAGTCATTTCGAATGACTGGTCCTCAGTGTTGTGAGAACGATGACTGGTTAAAATTTTTGGTGGTTTCTTGTTCAGTCCATAGGCCTACATCATGTGGCAAACCGCTGAGCATGTGGCTCTATTAGTATAGGAGATACCTGAAAACATATCACACTTTTCATCATAGTGCTTTTACCAATGCATAAAATGCATGGAGAAGTCATTTCGAATGACTGGTCCTCAGTGTTGTGAGAACGATGACTGGTTAAAATTTTTGGTGGTTTCTTGTTCAGTCCATAGGCCTACATCATGTGGCAAACCGGTGAGCATGTGGCTCTATTAGTATAGGAGATACCTGAAAACATATCACACTTTTCATCATAGTGCTTTTACCAATGCATAAAATGCATGGGGAAGTCATTTCGAATGACTGGTCCTCAGTGTTGTGAGAACGATGACTGGTTAAAATTTTTGGTGGTTTCTTGTTCAGTCCATAGGCCTACATCATGTGGCAAACCGCTGAGCATGTGGCTCTATTAGTATAGGAGATACCTGAAAACATATCACACTTTTCATCATAGTGCTTTTACCAATGCATAAAATGCATGGAGAAGTCATTTCGAATGACTGGTCCTCAGTGTTGTGAGAACGATGACTGGTTAAAATTTTTGGTGGTTTCTTGTTCAGTCCATAGGCCTACATCATGTGGCAAACCGGTGAGCATGTGGCTCTATTAGTATAGGAGATACCTGAAAACATATCACACTTTTCATCATAGTGCTTTTACCAATGCATAAAATGCATGGGGAAGTCATTTCGAATGACTGGTCCTCAGTGTTGTGAGAACGATGACTGGTTAAAATTTTTGGTGGTTTCTTGTTCAGTCCATAGGCCTACATCATGTGGCAAACCGGTGAGCATGTGACTCTATTAGTATAGGAGATACCTGAAAACATATCACACTTTTCATCATAGTGCTTTTACCAATGCATAAAATGCATGGAGAAGTCATTTCGAATGACTGGTCCTCAGTGTTGTGAGAACGATGACTGGTTAAAATTTTTGGTGGTTTCTTGTTCAGTCCATAGGCCTACATCATGTGGCAAACCGGTGAGCATGTGGCTCTATTAGTATAGGAGATACCTGAAAACATATCACACTTTTCATCATAGTGCATTTACCAATGCATAAAATGCATGGAGAAGTCATTTCGAATGACTGGTCCTCAGTGTTGTGAGAACGATGACTGGTTAAAATTTTTGGTGGTTTCTTGTTCAGTCCATAGGCCTACATCATGTGGCAAACCGGTGAGCATGTGGCTCTATTAGTATAGGAGATACCTGAAAACATATCACACTTTTCATCATAGTGCTTTTACCAATGCATAAAATGCATGGAGAAGTCATTTCGAATGACTGGTCCTCAGTGTTGTGAGAACGATGACTGGTTAAAATTTTTGGTGGTTTCTTGTTCAGTCCATAGGCCTACATCATGTGGCAAACCGGTGAGCATGTGGCTCTATTAGTATAGGAGATACCTGAAAACATATCACACTTTTCATCATAGTGCTTTTACCAATGCATAAAATGCATGGAGAAGTCATTTCGAATGACTGGTCCTCAGTGTTGTGAGAACGATGACTGGTTAAAATTTTTGGTGGTTTCTTGTTCAGTCCATAGGCCTACATCATGTGGCAAACCGGTGAGCATGTGGCTCTATTAGTATAGGAGATACCTGAAAACATATCACACTTTTCATCATAGTGCTTTTACCAATGCATAAAATGCATGGAGAAGTCATTTCGAATGACTGGTCCTCAGTGTTGTGAGAACGATGACTGGTTAAAATTTTTGGTGGTTTCTTGTTCAGTCCATAGGCCTACATCATGTGGCAAACCGGTGAGCATGTGGCTCTATTAGTATAGGAGATACCTGAAAACATATCACACTTTTCATCATAGTGCTTTTACCAATGCATAAAATGCATGGAGAAGTCATTTCGAATGACTGGTCCTCAGTGTTGTGAGAACGATGACTGGTTAAAATTTTTGGTGGTTTCTTGTTCAGTCCATAGGCCTACATCATGTGGCAAACCGGTGAGCATGTGGCTCTATTAGTATAGGAGATACCTGAAAACATATCACACTTTTCATCATAGTGCTTTTACCAATGCATAAAATGCATGGAGAAGTCAATTCGAATGACTGGTCCTCAGTGTTGTGAGAATGATGACTGGTTAAAATTTTTGGTGGTTTCTTGTTCAGTCCATGGGCCTACATCATGTGGCAAACCGGTGAGCATGTGACTCTATTAGTATAGGAGATACCTGAAAACATATCACACTTTTCATCATAGTGCTTTTACCAATGCATAAAATGCATTGAGAAGTCATTTCGAATGACTGGTCCTCAGTGTTGTGAGAACGATGACAGGTTAAAATTTTTGGTGGTTTCTTGTTCAGTCCATGGGCCTACATCATGTGGCAAACCGGTGAGCATGTGGCTCTATTAGTATAGGAGATACCTGAAAACATATCACACTTTTCATCATAGTGCTTTTACCAATGCATAAAATGCATGGAGAAGTCATTTCGAATGACTGGTCCTCAGTGTTGTGAGAACGATGACTGGTTAAAATTTTTGGTGGTTTCTTGTTCAGTCCATAGGCCTACATCATGTGGCAAACCGCTGAGCATGTGGCTCTATTAGTATAGGAGATACCTGAAAACATATCACACTTTTCATCATAGTGCTTTTACCAATGCATAAAATGCATGGAGAAGTCATTTCGAATGACTGGTCCTCAGTGTTGTGAGAACGATGACTGGTTAAAATTTTTGGTGGTTTCTTGTTCAGTCCATAGGCCTACATCATGTGGCAAACCGGTGAGCATGTGGCTCTATTAGTATAGGAGATACCTGAAAACATATCACACTTTTCATCATAGTGCTTTTACCAATGCATAAAATGCATGGAGAAGTCATTTCGAATGACTGGTCCTCAGTGTTGTGAGAACGATGACTGGTTAAAATTTTTGGTGGTTTCTTGTTCAGTCCATAGGCCTACATCATGTGGCAAACCGGTGAGAATGTGGCTCTATTAGTATAGGAGATACCTGAAAACATATCACACTTTTCATCATAGTGCTTTTACCAATGCATAAAATGCATGGAGAAGTCATTTCGAATGACTGGTCCTCAGTTTTGTGAGAACGATGACTGGTTAAAATTTTTGGTGGTTTCTTGTTCAGTCCATTGGCCTACATCATGTGGCAAACCGGTGAGCATGTGGCTCTATTAGTATAGGAGATACCTGAAAACATATCACACTTTTCATCATAGTGCTTTTACCAATGCATAAAATGCATGGAGAAATCATTTCGAATGACTGGTCCTCAGTGTTGTGAGAACGATGACTGGTTAAAATTTTTGGTGGTTTCTTGTTCAGTCCATAGGCCTACATCATGTGGCAAACCGGTGAGCATGTGGCTCTATTAGTATAGGAGATACCTGAAAACATATCACACTTTTCATCATAGTGCTTTTACCAATGCATAAAATGCATGGAGAAGTCATTTCGAATGACTGGTCCTCAGTGTTGTGAGAACGATGACTGGTTAAAATTTTTGGTGGTTTCTTGTTCAGTCCATAGGCCTACATCATGTGGCAAACCGGTGAGCATGTGGCTCTATTAGTATAGGAGATACCTGAAAACATATCACACTTTTCATCATAGTGCTTTTACCAATGCATAAAATGCATGGAGAAGTCATTTTGAATGACTGGTCCTCAGTGTTGTGAGAACGATGACTGGTTAAAATTTTTGGTGGTTTCTTGTTCAGTCCATAGGCCTACATCATGTGGCAAACCGGTGAGCATGTGGCTCTATTAGTATAGGAGATACCTGAAAACATATCACACTTTTCATCATAGTGCTTTTACCAATGCATAAAATGCATGGAGAAGTCATTTCGAATGACTGGTCCTCAGTGTTGTGAGAACGATGACTGGTTAAAATTTTTGGTGGTTTCTTGTTCAGTCCATAGGCCTACATCATGTGGCAAACCGGTGAGCATGTGGCTCTATTAGTATAGGAGATACCTGAAAACATATCACACTTTTCATCATAGTGCTTTTACCAATGCATAAAATGCATGGAGAAGTCATTTCGAATGACTGGTCCTCAGTGTTGTGAGAACGATGACTGGTTAAAATTTTTGGTGGTTTCTTGTTCAGTCCATAGGCCTACATCATGTGGCAAACCGGTGAGCATGTGGCTCTATTAGTATAGGAGATACCTGAAAACATATCACACTTTTCATCATAGTGCTTTTACCAATGCATAAAATGCATGGAGAAGTCATTTCGAATGACTGGTCCTCAGTGTTGTGAGAACGATGACTGGTTAAAATTTTTGGTGGTTTCTTGTTCAGTCCATAGGCCTACATCATGTGGCAAACCGGTGAGCATGTGGCTCTATTAGTATAGGAGATACCTGAAAACATATCACACTTTTCATCATAGTGCTTTTACCAATGCATAAAATGCATGGAGAAGTCATTTCGAATGACTGGTCCTCAGTGTTGTGAGAACGATGACTGGTTAAAATTTTTGGTGGTTTCTTGTTCAGTCCATAGGCCTACATCATGTGGCAAACCGGTGAGCATGTGGCTCTATTAGTATAGGAGATACCTGAAAACATATCACACTTTTCATCATAGTGCTTTTACCAATGCATAAAATGCATGGAGAAGTCATTTCGAATGACTGGTCCTCAGTGTTGTGAGAACGATGACTGGTTAAAATTTTTGGTGGTTTCTTGTTCAGTCCATAGGCCTACATCATGTGGCAAACCGGTGAGCATGTGGCTCTATTAGTATAGGAGATACCTGAAAACATATCACACTTTTCATCATAGTGCTTTTACCAATGCATAAAATGCATGGAGAAGTCATTTCGAATGACTGGTCCTCAGTGTTGTGAGAACGATGACTGGTTAAAATTTTTGGTGGTTTCTTGTTCAGTCCATAGGCCTACATCATGTGGCAAACCGGTGAGCATGTGGCTCTATTAGTATAGGAGATACCTGAAAACATATCACACTTTTCATCATAGTGCTTTTACCAATGCATAAAATGCATGGAGAAGTCATTTTGAATGACTGGTCCTCAGTGTTGTGAGAACGATGACTGGTTAAAATTTTTGGTGGTTTCTTGTTCAGTCCATAGGCCTACATCATGTGGCAAACCGGTGAGCATGTGGCTCTATTAGTATAGGAGATACCTGAAAACATATCACACTTTTCATCATAGTGCTTTTACCAATGCATAAAATGCATGGAGAAGTCATTTCGAATGACTGGTCCTCAGTGTTGTGAGAACGATGACTGGTTAAAATTTTTGGTGGTTTCTTGTTCAGTCCATAGGCCTACATCATGTGGCAAACCGGTGAGCATGTGGCTCTATTAGTATAGGAGATACCTGAAAACATATCACACTTTTCATCATAGTGCTTTTACCAATGCATAAAATGCATGGAGAAGTCATTTCGAATGACTGGTCCTCAGTGTTGTGAGAACGATGACAGGTTAAAATTTTTGGTGGTTTCTTGTTCAGTCCATAGGCCTACATCATGTGGCAAACCGGTGAGCATGTGGCTCTATTAGTATAGGAGATACCTGAAAACATATCACACTTTTCATCATAGTGCTTTTACCAATGCATAAAATGCATGGAGAAGTCATTTCGAATGACTGGTCCTCAGTGTTGTGAGAACGATGACTGGTTAAAATTTTTGGTGGTTTCTTGTTCAGTCCATAGGCCTACATCATGTGGCAAACCGGTGAGCATGTGGCTCTATTAGTATAGGAGATACCTGAAAACATATCACACTTTTCATCATAGTGCTTTTACCAATGCATAAAATGCATGGAGAAGTCATTTCGAATGACTGGTCCTCAGTGTTGTGAGAACGATGACTGGTTAAAATTTTTGGTGGTTTCTTGTTCAGTCCATAGTCCTACATCATGTGGCAAACCGGTGAGCATGTGGCTCTATTAGTATACGAGATACCTGAAAACATATCACACTTTTCATCATAGTGCTTTTACCAATGCATAAAATGCATGGAGAAGTCATTTCGAATGACAGGTCCTCAGTGTTGTGAGAACGATGACTGGTTAAAATTTTTGGTGGTTTCTTGTTCAGTCCATAGGCCTACATCATGTGGCAAACCGGTGAGCATGTGGCTCTATTAGTATAGGAGATACCTGAAAATATATCACACTTTTCATCATAGTGCTTTTACCAATGCATAAAATGCATGGAGAAGTCATTTCGAATGACTGGTCCTCAGTGTTGTGAGAACGATGACTGGTTAAAATTTTTGGTGGTTTCTTGTTCAGTCCATAGGCCTACATCATGTGGCAAACCGGTGAGCATGTGGCTCTATTAGTATAGGAGATACCTGAAAACATATCACACTTTTCATCATAGTGCTTTTACCAATGCATAAAATGCATGGAGAAGTCATTTCGAATGACTGGTCCTCAGTGTTGTGAGAACGATGACTGGTTAAAATTTTTGGTGGTTTCTTGTTCAGTCCATGGGCCTACATCATGTGGCAAACCGGTGAGCATGTGACTCTATTAGTATAGGAGATACCTGAAAACATATCACACTTTTCATCATAGTGCTTTTACCAATGCATAAAATGCATTGAGAAGTCATTTCGAATGACTGGTCCTCAGTGTTGTGAGAACGATGACTGGTTAAAATTTTTGGTGGTTTCTTGTTCAGTCCATGGGCCTACATCATGTGGCAAACCGGTGAGCATGTGGCTCTATTAGTATAGGAGATACCTGAAAACATATCACACTTTTCATCATAGTGCTTTTACCAATGCATAAAATGCATGGAGAAGTCATTTCGAATGACTGGTCCTCAGTGTTGTGAGAACGATGACTGGTTAAAATTTTTGGTGGTTTCTTGTTCAGTCCATAGGCCTACATCATATGGCAAACCGGTGAGCATGTGGCTCTATTAGTATAGGAGATACCTGAAAACATATCACACTTTTCATCATAGTGCTTTTACCAATGCATAAAATGCATGGAGAAGTCATTTCGAATGACTGGTCCTCAGTGTTGTGAGAACGATGACTGGTTAAAATTTTTGGTGGTTTCTTGTTCAGTCCATAGGCCTACATCATGTGGCAAACCGGTGAGCATGTGGCTCTATTAGTATAGGAGATACCTGAAAACATATCACACTTTTCATCATAGTGCTTTTACCAATGCATAAAATGCATGGAGAAGTCATTTCGAATGACTGGTCCTCAGTGTTGTGAGAACGATGACTGGTTAAAATTTTTGGTGGTTTCTTGTTCAGTCCATAGGCCTACATCATGTGGCAAACCGGTGAGCATGTGGCTCTATTAGTATAGGAGATACCTGAAAACATATCACACTTTTCATCATAGTGCTTTTACCAATGCATAAAATGCATGGAGAAGTCATTTCGAATGACTGGTCCTCAGTGTTGTGAGAACGATGACTGGTTAAAATTTTTGGTGGTTTCTTGTTCAGTCCATAGGCCTACATCATGTGGCAAACCGGTGAGCATGTGGCTCTATTAGTATAGGAGATACCTGAAAACATATCACACTTTTCATCATAGTGCTTTTACCAATGCATAAAATGCATGGGGAAGTCATTTCGAATGACTGGTCCTCGGTGTTGTGAGAACGATGACTGGTTAAAATTTTTGGTGGTTTCTTGTTCAGTCCATAGGCCTACATCATGTGGCAAACCGGTGAGCATGTGACTCTATTAGTATAGGAGATACCTGAAAACATATCACACTTTTCATCATAGTGCTTTTACCAATGCATAAAATGCATGGAGAAGTCATTTCGAATGACTGGTCCTCAGTGTTGTGAGAACGATGACTGGTTAAAATTTTGGTGGTTTCTTGTTCAGTCCATAGGCCTACATCATGTGGCAAACCGGTGAGCATGTGGCTCTATTAGTATAGGAGATACCTGAAAACATATCACACTTTTCATCATAGTGCTTTTACCAATGCATAAAATGCATGGAGAAGTCATTTCGAATGACTGGTCCTCAGTGTTGTGAGAACGATGACTGGTTAAAATTTTTGGTGGTTTCTTGTTCAGTCCATAGGCCTACATCATGTGGCAAACCGGTGAGCATGTGGCTCTATTAGTATAGGAGATACCTGAAAACATATCACACTTTTCATCATAGTGCTTTTACCAATGCATAAAATGCATGGTGAAGTCATTTCGAATGACTGGTCCTCAGTGTTGTGAGAACGATGACTGGTTAAAATTTTTGGTGGTTTCTTGTTCAGTCCATAGGCCTACATCATGTGGCAAACCGGTGAGCATGTGGCTCTATTAGTATAGGAGATACCTGAAAACATATCACACTTTTCATCATAGTGCATTTACCAATGCATAAAATGCATGGAGAAGTCATTTCGAATGACTGGTCCTCAGTGTTGTGAGAACGATGACTGGTTAAAATTTTTGGTGGTTTCTTGTTCAGTCCATAGGCCTACATCATGTGGCAAACCGGTGAGCATGTGGCTCTATTAGTATAGGAGATACCTGAAAACATATCACACTTTTCATCATAGTGCTTTTACCAATGCATAAAATGCATGGAGAAGTCATTTCGAATGACTGGTCCTCAGTGTTGTGAGAACGATGACTGGTTAAAATTTTTGGTGGTTTCTTGTTCAGTCCATAGGCCTACATCATGTGGCAAACCGGTGAGCATGTGGCTCTATTAGTATAGGAGATACCTGAAAACATATCACACTTTTCATCATAGTGCTTTTACCAATGCATAAAATGCATGGAGAAGTCATTTCGAATGACTGGTCCTCAGTGTTGTGAGAACGATGACTGGTTAAAATTTTTGGTGGTTTCTTGTTCAGTCCATAGGCCTACATCATGTGGCAAACCGGTGAGCATGTGGCTCTATTAGTATAGGAGATACCTGAAAACATATCACACTTTTCATCATAGTGCTTTTACCAATGCATAAAATGCATGGAGAAGTCATTTCGAATGACTGGTCCTCAGTGTTGTGAGAACGATGACTGGTTAAAATTTTTGGTGGTTTCTTGTTCAGTCCATAGGCCTACATCATGTGGCAAACCGGTGAGCATGTGGCTCTATTAGTATAGGAGATACCTGAAAACATATCACACTTTTCATCATAGTGCTTTTACCAATGCATAAAATGCATGGAGAAGTCATTTCGAATGACTGGTCCTCAGTGTTGTGAGAACGATGACTGGTTAAAATTTTTGGTGGTTTCTTGTTCAGTCCATAGGCCTACATCATGTGGCAAACCGGTGAGCATGTGGCTCTATTAGTATAGGAGATACCTGAAAACATATCACACTTTTCATCATAGTGCTTTTACCAATGCATAAAATGCATGGAGAAGTCAATTCGAATGACTGGTCCTCAGTGTTGTGAGAATGATGACTGGTTAAAATTTTTGGTGGTTTCTTGTTCAGTCCATGGGCCTACATCATGTGGCAAACCGGTGAGCATGTGACTCTATTAGTATAGGAGATACCTGAAAACATATCACACTTTTCATCATAGTGCTTTTACCAATGCATAAAATGCATTGAGAAGTCATTTCGAATGACTGGTCCTCAGTGTTGTGAGAACGATGACTGGTTAAAATTTTTGGTGGTTTCTTGTTCAGTCCATGGGCCTACATCATGTGGCAAACCGGTGAGCATGTGGCTCTATTAGTATAGGAGATACCTGAAAACATATCACACTTTTCATCATAGTGCTTTTACCAATGCATAAAATGCATGGAGAAGTCATTTCGAATGACTGGTCCTCAGTGTTGTGAGAACGATGACTGGTTAAAATTTTTGGTGGTTTCTTGTTCAGTCCATAGGCCTACATCATGTGGCAAACCGCTGAGCATGTGGCTCTATTAGTATAGGAGATACCTGAAAACATATCACACTTTTCATCATAGTGCTTTTACCAATGCATAAAATGCATGGAGAAGTCATTTCGAATGACTGGTCCTCAGTGTTGTGAGAACGATGACTGGTTAAAATTTTTGGTGGTTTCTTGTTCAGTCCATAGGCCTACATCATGTGGCAAACCGGTGAGCATGTGGCTCTATTAGTATAGGAGATACCTGAAAACATATCACACTTTTCATCATAGTGCTTTTACCAATGCATAAAATGCATGGAGAAGTCATTTCGAATGACTGGTCCTCAGTGTTGTGAGAACGATGACTGGTTAAAATTTTTGGTGGTTTCTTGTTCAGTCCATAGGCCTACATCATGTGGCAAACCGGTGAGAATGTGGCTCTATTAGTATAGGAGATACCTGAAAACATATCACACTTTTCATCATAGTGCTTTTACCAATGCATAAAATGCATGGAGAAGTCATTTCGAATGACTGGTCCTCAGTTTTGTGAGAACGATGACTGGTTAAAATTTTTGGTGGTTTCTTGTTCAGTCCATTGGCCTACATCATGTGGCAAACCGGTGAGCATGTGGCTCTATTAGTATAGGAGATACCTGAAAACATATCACACTTTTCATCATAGTGCTTTTACCAATGCATAAAATGCATGGAGAAATCATTTCGAATGACTGGTCCTCAGTGTTGTGAGAACGATGACTGGTTAAAATTTTTGGTGGTTTCTTGTTCAGTCCATAGGCCTACATCATGTGGCAAACCGGTGAGCATGTGGCTCTATTAGTATAGGAGATACCTGAAAACATATCACACTTTTCATCATAGTGCTTTTACCAATGCATAAAATGCATGGAGAAGTCATTTCGAATGACTGGTCCTCAGTGTTGTGAGAACGATGACTGGTTAAAATTTTTGGTGGTTTCTTGTTCAGTCCATAGGCCTACATCATGTGGCAAACCGGTGAGCATGTGGCTCTATTAGTATAGGAGATACCTGAAAACATATCACACTTTTCATCATAGTGCTTTTACCAATGCATAAAATGCATGGAGAAGTCATTTTGAATGACTGGTCCTCAGTGTTGTGAGAACGATGACTGGTTAAAATTTTTGGTGGTTTCTTGTTCAGTCCATAGGCCTACATCATGTGGCAAACCGGTGAGCATGTGGCTCTATTAGTATAGGAGATACCTGAAAACATATCACACTTTTCATCATAGTGCTTTTACCAATGCATAAAATGCATGGAGAAGTCATTTCGAATGACTGGTCCTCAGTGTTGTAACATAGTAACATAGTAACATAGTTAGTAAGGCCGAAAAAAGACATTTGTCCATCCAGTTCAGCCTATATTCCATCATAATAAATCCCCAGATCTACGTCCTTCTACAGAACCTAATAATTGTATGATACAATATTGTTCTGCTCCAGGAAGACATCCAGGCCTCTCTTGAACCCCTCGACTGAGTTCGCCATCACCACCTCCTCAGGCAAGCAATTCCAGATTCTCACTGCCCTAACAGTAAAGAATCCTCTTCTATGTTGGTGGAAAAACCTTCTCTCCTCCAGACGCAAAGAATGCCCCCTTGTGCCCGTCACCTTCCTTGGTATAAACAGATCCTCAGCGAGATATTTGTATTGTCCCCTTATATACTTATACATGGTTATTAGATCGCCCCTCAGTCGTCTTTTTTCTAGACTAAATAATCCTAATTTCGCTAATCTATCTGGGTATTGTAGTTCTCCCATCCCCTTTATTAGTTTTGTTGCCCTCCTTTGTACTCTCTCTAGTTCCATTATATCCTTCCTGAGCACTGGTGCCCAAAACTGGACACAGTACTCCATGTGCGGTCTAACTAGGGATTTGTACAGAGGCAGTATAATGCTCTCATCATGTGTATCCAGACCTCTTTTAATGCACCCCATGATCCTGTTTGCCTTGGCAGCTGCTGCCTGGCACTGGCTGCTCCAGGTAAGTTTATCATTAACTAGGATCCCCAAGTCCTTCTCCCTGTCAGATTTACCCAGTGGTTTCCCGTTCAGTGTGTAATGGTGATATTGATTCCCTCTTCCCATGTGTATAACCTTACATTTATCATTGTTAAACCTCATCTGCCACCTTTCAGCCCAAGTTTCCAACTTATCCAGATCCATCTGTAGCAGAATACTATCTTCTCTTGTATTAACTGCTTTACATAGTTTTGTATCATCTGCAAATATCGATATTTTACTGTGTAAACCTTCTACCAGATCATTAATGAATATGTTGAAGAGAACAGGTCCCAATACTGACCCCTGCGGTACCCCACTGGTCACAGCGACCCAGTTAGAGACTATACCATTTATAACCACCCTCTGCTTTCTATCACTAAGCCAGTTACTAACCCATTTACACACATTTTCCCCCAGACCAAGCATTCTCATTTTGTGTACCAACCTCTTGTGCGGCACGGTATCAAACGCTTTGGAAAAATCGAGATATACCACGTCCAATGACTCACCGTGGTCCAGCCTATAGCTTACCTCTTCATAAAAACTGATTAGATTGGTTTGACAGGAGCGATTTCTCATAAACCCATGCTGATATGGAGTTAAACAGTTATTCTCATTGAGATAATCCAGAATAACATCCCTCAGAAACCCTTCAAATATTTTACCAACAATAGAGGTTAGACTTACTGGCCTATAATTTCCAGGTTCACTTTTAGAGCCCTTTTTGAATATTGGCACCACATTTGCTATGCGCCAGTCCTGCGGAACAGACCCTGTCGCTATAGAGTCACTAAAAATAAGAAATAATGGTTTATCTATTACATTACTTAGTTCTCTTAGTACTCGTGGGTGTATGCCATCCGGACCTGGAGATTTATCTATTTTAATCTTATTTAGCCGGTTTCGCACCTCTTCTTGGGTTAGATTGGTGACCCTTAATATAGGGTTTTCATTGTTTCTTGGGATTTCACCTAGCATTTCATTTTCCACCGTGAATACCGTGGAGAAGAAGGTGTTTAATATGTTAGCTTTTTCCTCGTCATCTACAACCATTCTTTCCTCACTATTTTTTAAGGGGCCTACATTTTCAGTTTTTATTCTTTTACTATTGATATAGTTGAAGAACAGTTTGGGATTAGTTTTACTCTCCTTAGCAATGTGCTTCTCTGTTTCCTTTTTGGCAGCTTTAATTAGTTTTTTAGATAAAGTATTTTTCTCCCTATAGTTTTTTAGAGCTTCAGTGGTGCCATCCTGCTTGTGAGAACGATGACTGGTTAAAATTTTTGGTGGTTTCTTGTTCAGTCCATAGGCCTACATCATGTGGCAAACCGGTGAGCATGTGGCTCTATTAGTATAGGAGATACCTGAAAACATATCACACTTTTCATCATAGTGCTTTTACCAATGCATAAAATGCATGGAGAAGTCATTTCGAATGACTGGTCCTCAGTGTTGTGAGAACGATGACTGGTTAAAATTTTTGGTGGTTTCTTGTTCAGTCCATAGGCCTACATCATGTGGCAAACCGGTGAGCATGTGGCTCTATTAGTATAGGAGATACCTGAAAACATATCACACTTTTCATCATAGTGCTTTTACCAATGCATAAAATGCATGGAGAAGTCATTTCGAATGACTGGTCCTCAGTGTTGTGAGAACGATGACTGGTTAAAATTTTTGGTGGTTTCTTGTTCAGTCCATAGGCCTACATCATGTGGCAAACCGGTGAGCATGTGGCTCTATTAGTATAGGAGATACCTGAAAACATATCACACTTTTCATCATAGTGCTTTTACCAATGCATAAAATGCATGGAGAAGTCATTTCGAATGACTGGTCCTCAGTGTTGTGAGAACGATGACTGGTTAAAATTTTTGGTGGTTTCTTGTTCAGTCCATAGGCCTACATCATGTGGCAAACCGGTGAGCATGTGGCTCTATTAGTATAGGAGATACCTGAAAACATATCACACTTTTCATCATAGTGCTTTTACCAATGCATAAAATGCAAGGAGAAGTCATTTCGAATGACTGGTCCTCAGTGTTGTGAGAACGATGACTGGTTAAAATTTTTGGTGGTTTCTTGTTCAGTCCATAGGCCTACATCATGTGGCAAACCGGTGAGCATGTGGCTCTATTAGTATAGGAGATACCTGAAAACATATCACACTTTTCATCATAGTGCTTTTACCAATGCATAAAATGCATGGAGAAGTCATTTCGAATGACTGGTCCTCAGTGTTGTGAGAACGATGACTGGTTAAAATTTTTGGTGGTTTCTTGTTCAGTCCATAGGCCTACATCATGTGGCAAACCGGTGAGCATGTGGCTCTATTAGTATAGGAGATATCTGAAAACATATCACACTTTTCATCATAGTGCTTTTACCAATGCATAAAATGCATGGAGAAGTCATTTCGAATGACTGGTCCTCAGTGTTGTGAGAACGATGACTGGTTAAAATTTTTGGTGGTTTCTTGTTCAGTCCATAGGCCTACATCATGTGGCAAACCGGTGAGCATGTGGCTCTATTAGTATAGGAGATACCTGAAAACATATCACACTTTTCATCATAGTGCTTTTACCAATGCATAAAATGCATGGAGAAGTCATTTCGAATGACTGGTCCTCAGTGTTGTGAGAACGATGACTGGTTAAAATTTTTGGTGGTTTCTTGTTCAGTCCATAGGCCTACATCATGTGGCAAACCGGTGAGCATGTGGCTCTATTAGTATAGGAGATACCTGAAAACATATCACACTTTTCATCATAGTGCTTTTACCAATGCATAAAATGCATGGAGAAGTCATTTCGAATGACTGGTCCTCAGTGTTGTGAGAACGATGACTGGTTAAAATTTTTGGTGGTTTCTTGTTCAGTCCATAGGCCTACATCATGTGGCAAACCGGTGAGCATGTGGCTCTATTAGTATAGGAGATACCTGAAAACATATCACACTTTTCATCATAGTGCTTTTACCAATGCATAAAATGCATGGAGAAGTCATTTCGAATGACTGGTCCTCAGTGTTGTGAGAACGATGACTGGTTAAAATTTTTGGTGGTTTCTTGTTCAGTCCATAGGCCTACATCATGTGGCAAACCGGTGAGCATGTGGCTCTATTAGTATAGGAGATACCTGAAAACATATCACACTTTTCATCATAGTGCTTTTACCAATGCATAAAATGCATGGAGAAGTCATTTCGAATGACTGGTCCTCAGTGTTGTGAGTACGATGACTGGTTAAAATTTTTGGTGGTTTCTTGTTCAGTCCATAGGCCTACATCATGTGGCAAACCGGTGAGCATGTGGCTCTATTAGTATAGGAGATACCTGAAAACATATCACACTTTTCATCATAGTGCTTTTACCAATGCATAAAATGCATGGAGAAGTCATTTCGAATGACTGGTCCTCAGTGTTGTGAGAACGATGACTGGTTAAAATTTTTGGTGGTTTCTTGTTCAGTCCATAGGCCTACATCATGTGGCAAACCGGTGAGCATGTGGCTCTATTAGTATAGGAGATATCTGAAAACATATCACACTTTTCATCATAGTGCTTTTACCAATGCATAAAACGCATGGAGAAGTCATTTCGAATGACTGGTCCTCAGTGTTGTGAGAACGATGACTGGTTAAAATTTTTGGTGGTTTCTTGTTCAGTCCATAGGCCTACATCATGTGGCAAACCGGTGAGCATGTGGCTCTATTAGTATAGGAGATACCTGAAAACATATCACACTTTTCATCATAGTGCTTTTACCAATGCATAAAATGCATGGAGAAGTCATTTCGAATGACTGGTCCTCAGTGTTGTGAGAACGATGACTGGTTAAAATTTTTGGTGGTTTCTTGTTCAGTCCATGGGCCTACATCATGTGGCAAACCGGTGAGCATGTGGCTCTATTAGTATAGGAGATACCTGAAAACATATCACACTTTTCATCATAGTGCTTTTACCAATGCATAAAATGCATGGAGAAGTCATTTCGAATGACTGGTCCTCAGTGTTGTGAGAACGATGACTGGTTAAAATTTTTGGTGGTTTCTTGTTCAGTCCATAGGCCTACATCATGTGGCAAACCGGTGAGCATGTGGCTCTATTAGTATAGGAGATACCTGAAAACATATCACACTTTTCATCATAGTGCTTTTACCAATGCATAAAATGCATGGAGAAGTCATTTCGAATGACTGGTCCTCAGTGTTGTGAGAACGATGACTGGTTAAAATTTTTGGTGGTTTCTTGTTCAGTCCATAGGCCTACATCATGTGGCAAACCGGTGAGCATGTGGCTCTATTAGTATAGGAGATACCTGAAAACATATCACACTTTTCATCATAGTGCTTTTACCAATGCATAAAATGCATAGAGAAGTCATTTCGAATGACTGGTCCTCAGTGTTGTGAGAACGATGACTGGTTAAAATTTTTGGTGGTTTCTTGTTCAGTCCATAGGCCTACATCATGTGGCACACCGGTGAGCATGTGGCTCTATTAGTATAGGAGATACCTGAAAACATATCACACTTTTCATCATAGTGCTTTTTACCAATGCATAAAATGCATGGAGAAGTCATTTCGAATGACTGGTCCTCAGTGTTGTGAGAACGATGACTGGTTAAAATTTTTGGTGGTTTCTTGTTCAGTCCATAGGCCTACATCATGTGGCAAACCGGTGAGCATGTGGCTCTATTAGTATAGGAGATACCTGAAAACATATCACACTTTTCATCATAGTGCTTTTACCAACGCAGAAAATGCATGGAGAAGTCATTTCGAATGACAGGTCCTCAGTGTTGTGAGAACGATGACTGGTTAAAATTTTTGGTGGTTTCTTGTTCAGTCCATAGGCCTACATCATGTGGCAAACCGGTGAGCATGTGGCTCTATTAGTATAGGAGATACCTGAAAACATATCACACTTTTCATCATAGTGCTTTTACCAATGCATAAAATGCATGGAGAAGTCATTTCGAATGACTGGTCCTCAGTGTTGTGAGAACGATGACTGGTTAAAATTTTTGGTGGTTTCTTGTTCAGTCCATAGGCCTACATCATGTGGCAAACCGGTGAGCATGTGGCTCTATTAGTATAGGAGATACCTGAAAACATATCACACTTTTCATCATAGTGCTTTTACCAATGCATAAAATGCATGGAGAAGTCATTTCGAATGACTGGTCCTCAGTGTTGTGAGAACGATGACTGGTTAAAATTTTGGTGGTTTCTTGTTCAGTCCATAGGCCTACATCATGTGGCAAACCGGTGAGCATGTGGCTCTATTAGTATAGGAGATACCTGAAAACATATCACTCTTTTCATCATAGTGCTTTTACCAATGCATAAAATGCATGGAGAAGTCAATTCGAATGACTGGTCCTCAGTGTTGTGAGAACGATGACTGGTTAAAATTTTTGGTGGTTTCTTGTTCAGTCCATGGGCCTACATCATGTGGCAAACCGGTGAGCATGTGACTCTATTAGTATAGGAGATACCTGAAAACATATCACACTTTTCATCATAGTGCTTTTACCAATGCATAAAATGCATGGAGAAGTCATTTCGAATGACTGGTCCTCAGTGTTGTGAGAACGATGACTGGTTAAAATTTTTGGTGGTTTCTTGTTCAGTCCATGGGCCTACATCATGTGGCAAACCGGTGAGCATGTGGCTCTATTAGTATAGGAGATACCTGAAAACATATCACACTTTTCATCATAGTGCTTTTACCAATGCATAAAATGCATGGAGAAGTCATTTCGAATGACTGGTCCTCAGTGTTGTGAGAACGATGACTGGTTAAAATTTTTGGTGGTTTCTTGTTCAGTCCATAGGCCTACATCATGTGGCAAACCGGTGAGCATGTGGCTCTATTAGTATAGGAGATACCTGAAAACATATCACACTTTTCATCATAGTGCTTTTACCAATGCATAAAATGCATTGGAGAAGTCATTTCGAATGACTGGTCCTCAGTGTTGTGAGAACGATGACTGGTTAAAATTTTTGGTGGTTTCTTGTTCAGTCCATAGGCCTACATCATGTGGCAAACGGGTGAGCATGTGGCTCTATTAGTATAGGAGATACCTGAAAACATATCACACTTTTCATCATAGTGCTTTTACCAATGCATAAAATGCATGGAGAAGTCATTTCGAATGACTGGTCCTCAGTGTTGTGAGAACGATGACTGGTTAAAATTTTTGGTGGTTTCTTGTTCAGTCCATAGGCCTACATCATGTGGCAAACCGGTGAGAATGTGGCTCTATTAGTATAGGAGATACCTGAAAACATATCACACTTTTCATCATAGTGCTTTTACCAATGCATAAAATGCATGGAGAAGTCATTTCGAATGACTGGTCCTCAGTGTTGTGAGAACGATGACTGGTTAAAATTTTTGGTGGTTTCTTGTTCAGTCCATAGGCCTACATCATGTGGCAAACCGGTGAGCATGTGGCTCTATTAGTATAGGAGATACCTGAAAACATATCACACTTTTCATCATAGTGCTTTTACCAATGCATAAAATGCATGGAGAAGTCATTTTGAATGACTGGTCCTCAGTGTTGTGAGAACGATGACTGGTTAAAATTTTTGGTGGTTTCTTGTTCAGTCCATAGGCCTACATCATGTGGCAAACCGGTGAGCATGTGGCTCTATTAGTATAGGAGATACCTGAAAACATATCACACTTTTCATCATAGTGCTTTTACCAATGCATAAAATGCATGGAGAAGTCATTTCGAATGACTGGTCCTCAGTGTTGTGAGAACGATGACTGGTTAAAATTTTTGGTGGTTTCTTGTTCAGTCCATAGGCCTACATCATGTGGCAAACCGGTGAGCATGTGGCTCTATTAGTATAGGAGATACCTGAAAACATATCACACTTTTCATCATAGTGCTTTTACCAATGCATAAAATGCATGGAGAAGTCATTTCGAATGACTGGTCCTCAGTGTTGTGAGAACGATGGTTAAAATTTTTGGTGGTTTCTTGTTCAGTCCATAGGCCTACATCATGTGGCAAACCGTGAGCATGTGGCTCTATTAGTATAGGAGATACCTGAAAACATATCACACTTTTCATCATAGTGCTTTTACCAATGCATAAAATGCATGGAGAAGTCATTTCGAATGACTGGTCCTCAGTGTTGTGAGAACGATGACTGGTTAAAATTTTTGGTGGTTTCTTGTTCAGTCCATAGGCCTACATCATGTGGCAAACCGGTGAGCATGTGGCTCTATTAGTATAGGAGATACCTGAAACATATCACACTTTTCATCATAGTGCTTTTACCAATGCATAAAATGCATGGTGAAGTCATTTCGAATGACTGGTCCTCAGTGTTGTGAGAACGATGACTGGTTAAAATTTTTGGTGGTTTCTTGTTCAGTCCATAGGCCTACATCATGTGGCAAACCGGTGAGCATGTGGCTCTATTAGTATAGGAGATACCTGAAAACATATCACACTTTTCATCATAGTGCATTTACCAATGCATAAAATGCATGGAGAAGTCATTTCGAATGACTGGTCCTCAGTGTTGTGAGAACGATGACTGGTTAAAATTTTTGGTGGTTTCTTGTTCAGTCTATAGGCCTACATCATGTGGCAAACCGGTGAGCATGTGGCTCTATTAGTATAGGAGATACCTGAAAACATATCACACTTTTCATCATAGTGCTTTTACCAATGCATAAAATGCATGGAGAAGTCATTTCGAATGACTGGTCCTCAGTGTTGTGAGAACGATGACTGGTTAAAATTTTTGGTGGTTTCTTGTTCAGTCCATAGGCCTACATCATGTGGCAAACCGGTGAGCATGTGGCTCTATTAGTATAGGAGATACCTGAAAACATATCACACTTTTCATCATAGTGCTTTTACCAATGCATAAAATGCATGGAGAAGTCATTTCGAATGACTGGTCCTCAGTGTTGTGAGAACGAAGACTGGTTAAAATTTTTGGTGGTTTCTTGTTCAGTCCATAGGCCTACATCATGTGGCAAACCGGTGAGCATGTGGCTCTATTAGTATAGGAGATACCTGAAAACATATCACACTTTTCATCATAGTGCTTTTACCAATGCATAAAATGCATGGAGAAGTCATTTCGAATGACTGGTCCTCAGTGTTGTGAGAACGATGACTGGTTAAAATTTTTGGTGGTTTCTTGTTCAGTCCATAGGCCTACATCATGTGGCAAACCGGTGAGCATGTGGCTCTATTAGTATAGGAGATACCTGAAAACATATCACACTTTTCATCATAGTGCTTTTACCAATGCATAAAATGCATGGAGAAGTCATTTCGAATGACTGGTCCTCAGTGTTGTGAGAACGATGACTGGTTAAATTTTTGGTGGTTTCTTGTTCAGTCCATAGGCCTACATCATGTGGCAAACCGGTGAGCATGTGGCTCTATTAGTATAGGAGATACCTGAAAACATATCACACTTTTCATCATAGTGCTTTTACCAATGCATAAAATGCATGGAGAAGTCATTTCGAATGACTGGTCCTCAGTGTTGTGAGAACGATGACTGGTTAAAATTTTTGGTGGTTTCTTGTTCAAGTCCATAGGCCTACATCATGTGGCAAACCGGTGAGCATGTGGCTCTATTAGTATAGGAGATACCTGAAAACATATCACACTTTTCATCATAGTGCTTTTACCAATGCATAAAATGCATGGAGAAGTCATTTCGAATGACTGGTCCTCAGTGTTGTGAGAACGATGACTGGTTAAAATTTTTGGTGGTTTCTTGTTCAGTCCATAGGCCTACATCATGTGGCAAACCGGTGAGCATGTGGCTCTATTAGTATAGGAGATACCTGAAAACATATCACACTTTTCATCATAGTGCTTTTACCAATGCATAAAATGCATGGAGAAGTCATTTCGAATGACTGGTCCTCAGTGTTGTGAGAACGATGACTGGTTAAAATTTTTGGTGGTTTCTTGTTCAGTCCATAGGCCTACATCATGTGGCAAACCGGTGAGCATGTGGCTCTATTAGTATAGGAGATACCTGAAAACATATCACACTTTTCATCATAGTGCTTTTACCAATGCATACAATGCATGGAGAAGTCATTTCGAATGACTGGTCCTCAGTGTTGTGAGAACGATGACTGGTTAAAATTTTTGGTGGTTTCTTGTTCAGTCCATAGGCCTACATCATGTGGCAAACCGGTGAGCATGTGGCTCTATTAGTATAGGAGATACCTGAAAACATATCACACTTTTCATCATAGTGCTTTTACCAATGCATAAAATGCATGGAGAAGTCATTTCGAATGACTGGTCCTCAGTGTTGTGAGAACGATGACTGGTTAAAATTTTTGGTGGTTTCTTGTTCAGTCCATAGCCTACATCATGTGGCAAACCGGTGAGCATGTGGCTCTATTAGTATAGGAGATACTGAAAACATATCACACTTTTCATCATAGTGCTTTTACCAATGCATAAAATGCATGGAGAAGTCATTTCGAATGACTGGTCTCAGTGTTGTGAGAACGATGACTGGTTAAAATTTTTGGTGGTTTCTTGTTCAGTCCCATAGGCCTACATCATGTGGCAAACCGGTGAGCATGTGGCTCTATTAGTATAGGAGATACCTGAAAACATATCACACTTTTCATCATAGTGCTTTTACCAATGCATAAAATGCATGGAGAAGTCATTTCGAATGACTGGTCCTCAGTGTTGTGAGAACGATGACTGGTTAAAATTTTTGGTGGTTTCTTGTTCAGTCCATAGGCCTACATCATGTGGCAAACCGGTGAGCATGTGGCTCTATTAGTATAGAGATACCTGAAAACATATCACACTTTTCATCATAGTGCTTTTACCAATGCATAAAATGCATGGAGAAGTCATTTCGAATGACTGGTCCTCAGTGTTGTGAGAACGATGACTGGTTAAAATTTTTGGTGGTTTCTTGTTCAGTCCATTGGCCTACATCATGTGGCAAACCGGTGAGCATGTGGCTCTATTAGTATAGGAGATACCTGAAAACATATCACACTTTTCATCATAGTGCTTTTACCAATGCATAAAATGCATGGAGAAGTCATTTCGAATGACTGGTCCTCAGTGTTGTGAGAACGATGACTGGTTAAAATTTTGGTGGTTTCTTGTTCAGTCCATAGGCCTACATCATGTGGCAAACCGGTGAGCATGTGGCTCTATTAGTATAGGAGATACCTGAAAACATATCACACTTTTCATCATAGTGCTTTTACCAATGCATAAAATGCATGGAGAATTCATTTCGAATGACTGGTCCTCAGTGTTGTGAGAACGATGACTGTTAAAATTTTTGGTGGTTTCTTGTTCAGTCCATAGGCCTACATCATGTGGCAAACCGGTGAGCATGTGGCTCTATTAGTATAGGAGATACTGAAAACATATCACACTTTTCATCATAGTGCTTTTACCAATGCATAAAATGCATGGAGAAGTCATTTCGAATGACTGGTCCTCAGTGTTGTGAGAACGATGACTGGTTAAAATTTTTGGTGGTTTCTTGTTCAGGTCCATAGGCCTACATCATGTGGCAAACCGGTGAGCATGTGGCTCTATTAGTATAGGAGATACCTGAAAACATATCACACTTTTCATCATAGTGCTTTTACCAATGCATAAAATGCATGGAGAAGTCATTTCGAATGACTGGTCCTCAGTGTTGTGAGAACGATGACTGTTAAAATTTTTGGTGGTTTCTTGTTCAGTCCATAGGCCTACATCATGTGGCAAACCGGTGAGCATGTGGCTCTATTAGTATAGGAGATACCTGAAAACATATCACACTTTTCATCATAGTGCTTTTACCAATGCATAAAATGCATGGAGAAGTCATTTCGAATGACTGGTCCTCAGTGTTGTGAGAACGATGACTGGTTAAAAATTTTTGGTGGTTTCTTGTTCAGTCCATAGGCCTACATCATGTGGCAAACCGGTGAGCATGTGGCTCTATTAGTATAGGAGATACCTGAAAACATATCACACTTTTCATCATAGTGCTTTTACCAATGCATAAAATGCATGGAGAAGTCATTCGAATGACTGGTCCTCAGTGTTGTGAGAACGATGACTGGTTAAAATTTTTGGGTGTTTCTTGTTCAGTCCATAGGCCTACATCATGTGGCAAACCGGTGAGCATGTGGCTCTATTAGTATAGGAGATACCTGAAAACATATCACACTTTTCATCATAGTGCTTTTACCAATGCATAAAATGCATGGAGAAGTCATTTCGAATGACTGGTCCTCAGTGTTGTGAGAACGATGACTGGTTAAAATTTTTGGTGGTTTCTTGTTCAGTCCATAGGCCTACATCATGTGGCAAACCGGTGAGCATGTGGCTCTATTAGTATAGGAGATACCTGAAAACATATCACACTTTTCATCATAGTGCTTTTACCAATGCATAAAATGCATAGAGAAGTCATTTCGAATGACTGGTCCTCAGTGTTGTGAGAACAGATGACTGGTTAAAATTTTTGGTGGTTTCTTGTTCAGTCCATAGGCCTACATCATGTGGCAAACCGGTGAGCATGTGGCTCTATTAGTATAGGAGATATCTGAAAACATATCACACTTTTCATCATAGTGCTTTTACCAATGCATAAAATGCATGGAGAAGTCATTTCGAATGACTGGTCCTCAGTGTTGTGAGAACGATGACTGGTTAAAATTTTTGGTGGTTTCTTGTTCAGTCCATAGGCCTACATCATGTGGCAAACCGGTGAGCATGTGGCTCTATTAGTATAGAGATACCTGAAAACATATCACACTTTTCATCATAGTGCTTTTACCAATGCATAAAATGCATGGAGAAGTCATTTCGAATGACTGGTCCTCAGTGTTGTGAGAACGATGACTGGTTAAATTTTTGGTGGTTTCTTGTTCAGTCCATGGCCTACATCATGTGGCAAACCGGTGAGCATGTGGCTCTATTAGTATAGGAGATACCTGAAAACATATCACACTTTTCATCATAGTGCTTTTACCAATGCATAAAATGCATGGAGAAGTCATTTCGAATGACTGGTCCTCAGTGTTGTGAGAACGATGACTGGTTAAAATTTTTGGTGGTTTCTTGTTCAGTCCATAGGCCTACATCATGTGGCAAACGGTGAGCATGTGGCTCTATTAGTATAGGAGATACCTAAAACATATCACACTTTTCATCATAGTGCTTTTACCAATGCATAAAATGCATGGAGAAGTCATTTCGAATGACTGGTCCTCAGTGTTGTGAGAACGATGACTGGTTAAAATTTTTGGTGGTTTCTTGTTCAAGTCCATAGGCCTACATCATGTGGCAAACCGGTGAGCATGTGGCTCTATTAGTATAGGAGATACCTGAAAACATATCACACTTTTCATCATAGTGCTTTTACCAATGCATAAAATGCATGGAGAAGTCATTTCGAATGACTGGTCCTCAGTGTTGTGAGAACGATGACTGGTTAAAATTTTTGGTGGTTTCTTGTTCAGTCCATAGGCCTACATCATGTGGCAAAACCGGTGAGCATGTGGCTCTATTAGTATAGGAGATATCTGAAAACATATCACACTTTTCATCATAGTGCTTTTACCAATGCATAAATGCATGGAGAAGTCATTTCGAATGACTGGTCCTCAGTGTTGTGAGAACGATGACTGGTTAAAATTTTTGGTGGTTTCTTGTTCAGTCCATAGGCCTACATCATGTGGCAAACTCGGTGAGCATGTGGCTTCTATTAGTATAGGAGATATCTGAAAACATATCGACACTTTTTCATCATAGGCTTTTACCAATGGCATAAATGCATGGAGAAGTCATTTCGAATGACTGGTCAGGTTACTTTCAGTGTTGTGAGAACGATGACTGGTTAAAGATTTTTGGTGGTTTCTTGTTCAGTCCA